>NC_069505.1:18054902-18153998 GCF_027579735.1 Bombina bombina
CAATGTTCAGAATATCCTGTATAATAATTTAAAATAGCGTCGCATACAGGCTTATGGCAATGTCCCAAAATCTACTTTCTTCAATGTTAGCTAGACAGCTACGTTAATAGGATTAGATCAATATTATATTCAAGTGTGCAAGTGACTCACTTGTATCCACGGTCAGAGTACCGGGTAATGTTTGATCCACAACGGGTATGGGTAGACGGGTATCCTCCTGCCAACCTTCGTAAGGCTTTATGCAAACACTGTTGTAACTGTCCGTATCCAAACTGTTACACGGCTTATCTTTTCAGGTGTTGAAAGGGCTCCCCTACAACGCCCTGGGTCAACTTGAAATACAAAACACAAAAGGTACAACACCTTCCGGATACAATTCACCCATATACGACCATAGAAAGGCTATAAATAGGCAGTTAAAACGTCCTTTTATTGGTTACTCATATAAAACTTTCAAAAGGCACAGTACACTCAGACGTGATCAGCGCTGTCGCGTTTCCTGCTACACTCGGCACTTCATCAGAGCTTACAAAACAGGTGTGCAGGAATCCCTTTAAACCCAAACATAGAGGCGAAACGCCTCCCACACCAGGTGCATACAACACAGTTGATATAGTAAACATTTGTCAACATTCAATAAATACAATGTCAAATAATACAATAAATTCTATACACTTTTTCTGTAATACAACTTCATTGGAGACATTTCATGTTAATTTAAAATAGCAAATAAGTCATAACGGAACTGAAATGGATACGACATCTGCAAACAAACTAAAAAAATAACTTAATATAGCAAGATTCACACAAGATAATTATTATTATAGACAGATATAACAAACCAGCGCAGTTTGGTATCCAATATACAGCGTAAGGACTTACGTGGCGAAAATGAAGAAATCTTACTCCATTTTCAACTCGCCACAAATTGCAGGCGTAGTAAGCCTTATGCTGTGTATGGGAGCCCCGTAACTCCCTAAACTACATGCAAAATAAAACCTAACACCTAACGCATGCGCAATGTCTATCTACCTGTCAACCCCGATCCCCCGCCGCAATCCCTAATAAAGTGTTTAACCCCTAAACCGCCGCTCCCGGACCCCGCCGCCAGCTACATTATCTATATCACCCCCTAATCTGAGCCCCCTACACTGCCGCTAGCTACATTAAATGTTTTACCCCCTAATGTGAGCCCCCTACCCCGCCGCCACCTATATTAACTATGTTACCCCCTAATATGATCCCCCTACACCGCCGCCACCTATTTAAACTATATTAACCCCTAATGTGAGCCCCCTACACTGCCGCCACCTATATTAAATTATTAACCCCTAATCTAATCCCTCTATACCGCCGCCACCTATATTAAATTATTAACCCCTAATCTGACCCCCCTATACCGCCGCCACCTATATTAAATTATTAACCCCTAATCTAATCCCCCTATACCGCCGCCACCTATATTAAATTATTAACCCCTAATCTAATCCCCCTATATTAAATTAATTAACCCCTAAAATACTAAAATATCCCCACCACTAAACCTAAGTCTAACCCTACAAATAGCCCTGAAAAGGGCTTTTTGCGTGGCATTGCCCCAAAGTAAACAGCTCTATTGCCAGCCCTTAAAAGGGCTTTTTGCGGGGCATTGTCAAAAAGTAATCAGCTCTTTTGCCTGTAATGTAATCTAATCCCCCTACACCGCCGACACCTATAATAAAGGTATTACCCCCTAATCTAATACCCCTACACCGCCGCCACCTATATTAACCCTAATTAAATTAGGGTTAATATAGTTAATATAGTTATTATATATATTAACTATATTAACCCTATCTAACTCTAACACCACCAACTTAATTATTATTAAATAAATCTAAATAATATTAATAATATTAACTAAATTATTCCTATTTCAAACTAAATACTTACCTATAAAATAAACCCTAAGATAGCTACAATATAATTAATAATTACATTGTAGCTATTTTAGGGTTTATATTTATTTTACAGGTAACTTGGTATTTATTTTAACTAGGTACAATAGCTATTAAATAGTTAATAACTATTTAATAGCTACCTTGTTTAAATAATTACCAATTTACCTGTAAAATAAATCCTAACCTAAGTTACAAATACACCTACACTATCAATAAATTTAATAAACTACAAATATCTCAACTAAACTACAATTAAATACACTAAACTAAATTACAAAAAAATAAAAAAAGATTACAAGAATTTTAAGCTAATTACACCTATTCTGAGCCCCCTAATAAAATAATAAAGCCCCCCAAATAAAAAAAATGCCCTACCCTATTCTAAATTAAAAAGTAACCAGCTCTTTTACCAGCCCTTAAAAGGGCTTTTTGCGGGGGAAGCCCCACAGTAATCAGCTCTTTTGCCTGTAAAAAAAAACCACAATACCACCCCCAACATTACAACCCACCACCCACATACCCCTACTCTAAACCCACCCAAACTTAAAAAAACAGAATTTATGTTTACCTGATAAATTTCTTTCTCCAACGGTGTGTCCGGTCCACGGCGTCATCCTTACTTGTGGGATATTCTCTTCCCCAACAGGAAATGGCAAAGAGCCCAGCAAAGCTGGTCACATGATCCCTCCTAGGCTCCGCCTACCCCAGTCATTCGACCGACGTTAAGGAGGAATATTTGCATAGGAGAAACCATATGGTACCGTGGTGACTGTAGTTAAAGAAAATAAAATATCAGACCTGATTAAAAAAACCAGGGCGGGCCGTGGACCGGACACACCGTTGGAGAAAGAAATTTATCAGGTAAACATAAATTCTGTTTTCTCCAACATAGGTGTGTCCGGTCCACGGCGTCATCCTTACTTGTGGGAACCAATACCAAAGCTTTAGGACACGGATGAAGGGAGGGAGCAAATCAGGTCACCTAAATGGAAGGCACCACGGCTTGCAAAACCTTTCTCCCAAAAATAGCCTCAGAAGAAGCAAAAGTATCAAACTTGTAAAATTTGGTAAAAGTGTGCAGTGAAGACCAAGTCGCTGCCCTACATATCTGATCAACAGAAGCCTCGTTCTTGAAGGCCCATGTGGAAGCCACAGCCCTAGTGGAATGAGCTGTGATTCTTTCGGGAGGCTGCCGTCCGGCAGTCTCGTAAGCCAATCTGATGATGCTTTTAATCCAAAAAGAGAGAGAGGTAGAAGTTGCTTTTTGACCTCTCCTTTTACCTGAATAAACAACAAACAAGGAAGATGTTTGTCTAAAATCCTTTGTAGCATCTAAATAGAATTTTAGAGCGCGAACAACATCCAAATTGTGCAACAAACGTTCCTTCTTTGAAACTGGTTTTGGACACAGAGAAGGTACGATAATCTCCTGGTTAATGTTTTTGTTAGAAACAACTTTTGGAAGAAAACCAGGTTTAGTACGTAAAACCACCTTATCTGCATGGAACACCAGATAAGGAGGAGAACACTGCAGAGCAGATAATTCTGAGACTCTTCTAGCAGAAGAAATCGCAACTAAAAACAAAACTTTCCAAGATAATAACTTAATATCAACGGAATGTAAGGGTTCAAACGGAACCCCCTGAAGAACTGAAAGAACTAAATTGAGACTCCAAGGAGGAGTCAAAGGTTTGTAAACAGGCTTGATTCTAACCAGAGCCTGAACAAAGGCTTGAACATCTGGCACAGCTGCCAGCTTTTTGTGAAGTAATACCGACAAGGCAGAAATCTGTCCCTTCAGGGAACTAGCAGATAATCCTTTGTCCAATCCTTCTTGAAGGAAGGATAGAATCCTAGGAATCTTAACCTTGTCCCAAGGGAATCCTTTAGATTCACACCAACAGATATATCTTTTCCAAATTTTGTGGTAAATCTTTCTAGTCACAGGCTTTCTGGCCTGAACAAGAGTATCGATAACAGAATCTGAGAATCCTCGCTTCGATAAAATCAAGCGTTCAATCTCCAAGCAGTCAGCTGGAGTGAAACCAGATTCGGATGTTCGAACGGACCCTGAACAAGAAGGTCTCGTCTCAAAGGTAGCTTCCAAGGTGGAGCCGATGACATATTTACCAGATCTGCATACCAAGTCCTGCGTGGCCACGCAGGAGCTATCAAGATCACCGACGCCCTCTCCTGCTTGATCCTGGCTATCAGCCTGGGGATGAGAGGAAATGGCGGGAACACATAAGCTAGTTTGAAGGTCCAAGGTGCTACTAGTGCATCCACTAGAGCCGCCTTGGGATCCCTGGATCTGGCCCCGTAGCAAGGAACTTTGAAGTTCTGACGAGAGGCCATCAGATCCATGTCTGGAATGCCCCACAGGTGAGTGACTTGGGCAAAGATTTCCGGATGGAGTTCCCACTCCCCCGGATGCAATGTCTGCCGACTCAGAAAATCCGCTTCCCAATTTTCCACTCCTGGGATGTGGATAGCAGACAGGTGGCAGGAGTGAGACTCCGCCCAAAGAATAATTTTGGTTACTTCTTCCATCGCTAGGGAACTTCTTGTTCCCCCCTGATGGTTGATGTACGCAACAGTCGTCATGTTGTCTGATTGAAACCGTATGAACCTGGTCCTCGCAAGCTGGGGCCAGGCCTGGAGAGCATTGAATATCGCTCTCAGTTCCAGAATATTTATCGGTAGAAGAGATTCTTCCCGAGACCAAAGACCCTGAGCTTTCAGGGATCCCCAGACCGCGCCCCAGCCTATCAGACTGGCGTCGGTCGTGACAATGACCCACTCTGGTCTGTGGAACATCATCCCTTGAGACAGATTGTCCAGGGACAGCCACCAACGGAGTGAGTCTCTGGTCCTCTGATTTACTTGTATCTTCGGAGACAAGTCTGTATAGTCCCCATTCCACTGACTGAGCATGCACAGTTGTAATGGTCTTAGATGAATGCGCGCAAAAGGAACTATGTCCATCGCCGCCACCATCAAACCGATCACTTCCATGCACTGAGCTATGGAAGGAAGAGGAACGGAATGAAGTATCCGACAAGAGTCCAGAAGCTTTGTTTTTCTGGCCTCTGTTAGAAAGATCCTCATTTCTAAGGAGTCTATAATTGTTCCCAAGAAGGGAACCCTTGTTGACGGGGATAGAGAACTCTTTTCCACGTTCACTTTCCAGCCGTGAGATCTGAGAAAGGCCAGGACAATGTCCGTGTGAGCCTTTGCTTGAGGAAGGGACGACGCTTGAATCAGAATGTCGTCCAGGTAAGGTACTACTGCAATGCCCCTTGGTCTTAGCACCGCTAGAAGGGACCCTAGTACCTTTGTGAAAATCCTTGGAGCAGTGGCTAATCCGAAAGGAAGCGCCACGAACTGGTAATGTTTGTCCAGGAATGCAAACCTTAGGAACCGATGATGTTCCTTGTGGATAGGAATATGTAGATACGCATCCTTTAAATCCACCGTGGTCATGAATTGACCTTCCTGGATGGAAGGAAGGATAGATCGAATGGTTTCCATCTTGAACGATGGGACCTTGAGAAATTTGTTTAAGATCTTGAGATCTAGGATTGGTCTGAACGTTCCCTCTTTTTTGGGAACTATGAACAGATTGGAGTAGAACCCCATCCCTTGTTCTCTTAATGGAACAGGATGAATCACTCCCATTTTTAACAGGTCTTCTACACAATGTAAGAACGCCTGTCTTTTTATGTGGTCTGAAGACAACTGCGACCTGTGGAACCTCCCCCTTGGGGGAAGTCCCTTGAATTCCAGAAGATAACCCTGGGAGACTATTTCTAGCGCCCAAGGATCCAGAACATCTCTTGCCCAAGCCTGAGCGAAGAGAGAGAGTCTGCCCCCCACCAGATCCGGTCCCGGATCGGGGGCCAATATTTCATGCTGTCTTGGTAGCAGTGGCAGGTTTCTTAGCCTGCTTTCCCTTGTTCCAGCCTTGCATTGGTCTCCAAGCTGGCTTGGCCTGAGAAGTATTACCCTCTTGCTTAGAGGACGTAGCACCTTGGGCTGGTCCGTTTTTACGAAAGGGACGAAAATTAGGTCTATTTTTTGCCTTGAAAGGCCGATCCTGAGGAAGGGCGTGGCCCTTACCCCCAGTGATATCAGAGATAATCTCTTTCAAGTCAGGACCAAACAACGTTTTCCCCTTGAAAGGAATGTTTAGTAGCTTGTTCTTGGAAGACGCATCAGCCGACCAAGATTTCAACCAAAGCGCTCTGCGCGCCACAATAGCAAACCCAGAGTTCTTAGCCGCTAACTTAGCCAATTGCAAAGAGGCGTCAAGAGTGAAAGAATTAGCCAATTTGAGAGCATTGATTCTGTCCATAATCTCCTCATAAGGAGGAGAGTCACTATCGAGCACCTTAAGCAGTTCATCAAACCAGAAATATGCGGCAGTAGTGACAGGGACAATGCATGAAATGGGTTGTAGAAGGTAACCCTGCTGAACAAACATCTTTTTAAGCAAACCTTCTAATTTTTTATCCATAGGATCTTTGAAAGCACAACTATCCTCTATTGGAATAGTGGTGCGTTTGTTTAAAGTAGAAACCGCTCCCTCGACCTTGGGGACTGACTGCCATAAGTCCTTTCTGGGGTCGACCATAGGAAACAATTTTTTAAATATGGGGGGAGGGACGAAAGGAATACCGGGCCTTTCCCATTCTTTATTAACAATGTCCGCCACCCGCTTGGGTATAGGAAAAGCTTCTGGGAGCCCCGGCACCTCAAGGAACTTGTCCATTTTACATAGTTTCTCTGGGATGACTAAATTTTCACAATCATCCAGAGTGGATAATACCTCCTTAAGCAAAATGCGGAGATGTTCCAATTTAAATTTAAATGTAATCACATCAGATTCAGCCTGCTGAGAAATGTTCCCTAAATCAGTAATTTCTCCCTCAGACAAAACCTCCCTGGCCCCCTCAGATTGGGTTAGGGGCCCTTCAGAGATATTAATATCAGCGTCGTCATGCTCTTCAGTAACTAAAACAGAGCAGCCACGCTTACGCTGACAAGGGTTCATTTTGGCTAAAATGTTTTTGACAGAATTATCCATTACAGCCGTTAATTGTTGCATAGTAAGGAGTATTGGCGCGCTAGATGTACTAGGGGCCTCCTGAGTGGGCAAGACTCGTGTAGACGAAGGAGGGAATGATGCAGTACCATGCTTACTCCCCTCACTTGAGGAATCATCTTGGGCATCATTGTCATTATCACATAAATCACATTTATTTAAATGAATAGGAATTCTGGCTTCCCCACATTCAGAACACAGTCTATCTGGTAGTTCAGACATGTTAAACAGGCATAAACTTGATCAGAAAGTACAAAAAACGTTTTAAAATAAAACCGTTACTGTCACTTTAAATTTTAAACTGAACACACTTTATTACTGCAATTGCGAAAAAACATGAAGGAATTGTTCAAAATTCACCAAATTTTCACCACAGCGTCTTAAAGCCTTGAAAATATTGCACACCAATTTTGGAAGCTTTAACCCTTAAAATAACGGAACCGGAGCCGTTTTAAGCTTTAAACCCCTTTACAGTCCCTGGTATCTGCTTTGCTGAGACCCAACCAAACCCAAAGGGGAATACGATACCAAATGACGCCTTCAGAAGTCTTTTATAAGTATCAGAGCTCCTCTCACATGCGACTGCATGCCATGCCTCTCAAAAACAAGTGCGCAACACCGGCGCGAAAATGAGACTCTGCCTATGCTTGGGGAAAGCCCCTAAGGAATAAGGTGTCTAAAACAGTGCCTGCCGATATTATTATATCAAAATACCCAGATAAAATGATTCCTCAAGGCTAAATATGTGTTAATAATCAATCGATTTAGCCCAGAAAAAGTCTACAGTTTAAATAAGCCCTTGTGAAGCCCTTATTTACAATCGTAATAAACATGGCTTACCGGATCCCATAGGGAAAATGACAGCTTCCAGCATTACATCGTCTTGTTAGAATGTGTCATACCTCAAGCAGCAAGGGACTGCAAACTGTTCCCCCAACTGAAGTTAATTGCTCTCAACAGTCCTGTGTGGAACAGCCATGGATTTTAGTTACGGTTGCTAAAATCATTTTCCTCATACAAACAGAATTCTTCATCTCTTTTCTGTTTCTGAGTAAATAGTACGTACCAGCACTATTTGAAAATAACAAACTCTTGATTGAATAATGAAAAACTACAGTTAAACACTAAAAAACTCTAAGCCATCTCCGTGGAGATGTTGCCTGTACAACGGCAAAGAGAATGACTGGGGTAGGCGGAGCCTAGGAGGGATCATGTGACCAGCTTTGCTGGGCTCTTTGCCATTTCCTGTTGGGGAAGAGAATATCCCACAAGTAAGGATGACGCCGTGGACCGGACACACCTATGTTGGAGAAAAAACCCTTAAAAAAACACTAACCCCCAGAAGATCTCCCTACCTTGAGTCGTCTTCACCCAGCCAGGCCGAAACTCTTCATCCAGATGTGGTCCTCCATCCCGGCGATGTCTTCATCCAAGCGGCAAAGAAGAGGTCTTCCATCCCGGCGATGTCTTCATCCAAGCGGCAAAGAAGAGGTCCTCCATCGGGGCAAAGTCATCCTCCAAGCGGCATCTTCAATCTTCTTTCTTCCGACTTCTTCCGACCTCCGACACGGAACATCCAGCTGGCCCGACGACTGAAGTTTCCTTTAAATCACGTCATCCTAGATGGCGTCCCTCGAATTCCGATTGGCTGATAGGATTCTATCAGCCAATCGGAATTAAGGTAAGAAAATCTGATTGGCTGATTCAATCAGCCAATCAGATTCAAGTTCAATCCGATTGGCGGATCCAATCAGCCAATCAGATTGAGCTTGCATTCTATTGGCTGTTCCGATCAGCCAATAGAATGCGAGCTCAATCTGATTGGCCGATTGGATGGGGCCACCCCCTGCGAATCTGCAGGGGGTGGCGATCCACCAGCAGTTCACAAGAACTGCTGGTGCAATGATAAATGCAGAGAGCGTATGCTGTCGGCATTTATCGATGTGCGGCGGACATGATCCGAAATATCGGATCATGTCCGTTCGCACATTAATAAATAGGCCACAATAGCTGTTGTCAACCTTGGTAATTGTAACTGTACCAATTGGAATTGTTTAGAAAGTCTTATATCATATATACTTATTAATATTTGTAATTCAAAAAGGCTGTTATTAAAAGTTTCGCCAGTAATGAATTGGCCTTTCCAATAGTGTTTGTGAACTTAAAGTAATTGTACTAATTGTGACACCGTATATCTTATTGGTGTGGATCCTGTTTGGAAACCGATCCAATATTCAGTTGTACTCTTACAACATTAAACAACGTATATAATCTTATTGTTAACTAGTATTGTATTAATTAGTATTCACAATAGTAATCTTAAATTCAAGTATTTTTAAACCTAAATTCAAGTATCAATTGTGCCCAGTTCACTGGTATTATCACAAAATGACTAGTGTATATTTGGTTACCCTGGGGTAACTGCTCCAACGTAAATTGTGAGCTAAGGTACTGTCGGTAGTATATGGATTAGATTAGCATCTCATATCTATAACCGTCAAATTGGTAGATGCTACGCCCATGCACAGAGATTTAGTTTATTAACCAAAATGCAATTGTACCCATTATGAAGAAAATAGCCACTACAACACTGCTCGAATAATAACAAACATAGGGACCTCATCGTCTCACACAACCCCTCTGACGTGTTTCGCCTGAAAAGGCTTTATCAAAGGCGGCAGGCCGCCATGTTTTAGAGTATTTATTCGTTCCCGATACCGGAAGTCCCGCCTCTACTGCGAAATAATGGGATGATCGCTAGCTGTCAGTCAATCCACGCAGTCTACTGGGACACCGCATAGAATGGTTAATTGATTTCAGGTGGAATTTGATTGCCACCTTCATAGTAACTGATGTCTTCTCTCTATCTAGCTATAGTTGTACATTTCCAACTTTAAATTCTGGCAGGTCAGTTACCATTTTGTGAGGAGGTGTAATATCTCATCTCACCTATTAAAATCAGGACAGTTGCAGAACTCCATCAGCTCAGCAGCAGCTTCTGATTCTCCAGCTTACCCTGTATGTTGTATTTGTAACTGGTGGGGAGCTTTGTTAGACAGACGCAGATCTCTCTCACAGCTTCACACGCTCTGCTAGATACCCCATGATGGCATCTCTGTGGCATGGGACACAGCTCACCTCTATAGATTTAGCCGGGGTCTAGAGAATGTTAAATGTAGAGTTGTTACATTGAGACCTAATACTTTCAGTCTTTAATTAAACCAGGTTAAATAGCTTTCCATGCAAAAAAATATCCTTACTAAAATATGTAAGATCATTGTGTTGTGAATAAATGTATTGGAGCGGTTCCTCAGGGGAGTGGTCACTATTGAATACAGAAATAAGTGGGATGGACCTACAATGTTTTATAGTAAGCGGCGGGGATTAATGTTGCAAGATGCCGAGTATGACCTCTAACCCACAGTAACTTACACCTCCATTCATTCAGTTCAGTCCCTTATCCCATTTATACAACATGTGTACCCTACATATTATTATTACTCCCTATACATATCAGGTTTTCTGATAGATAGATAGATCTCATTTGCTTTTCAACATATAACACAAGCTGCTCTAGCTATTAGGTATGTGCAAATTCAGATGTTAGAGTTACTTCTGCATTCAGCTCCTCACAAAGGATCAGAATGCACATACCTACATTATATTTGACCCTATATGTTTGTTGCTCTTCTATATTTTACGTTAAGATATATATATATATATATATATATATATATATATATATAAATAATTTGTGCCCATTTATTATTCATTTGCTTTTTTATATATATCCATCCAAGTTGTATAGTGTGTGCACTCTCACCAGCCAACTTCAGCTTGCCATGGTGCTATAATAACCAAGTATAAAGAGAATTCATGAAAAAGCACTCACTGGACTTCGGACATCAGTGATAAAAAAAAACCCTAATGTTTATTGTGATGTTTCAGGACCATAAACGTCCCTTCCTCTGACAAACATCAAGTGTGAAATCAAAACATTTATAGGCCTGTAAGACCCTCCCAATCAGGGCTACCAATCAAGGAAAAACATGTGCAAAAGGAAAAGAAGCCGTGTGCAAAATATTGTGATCGGCTCAGATTGTAAATACATGTGATATGTCAAAAATAGGTTAAAACATAAATGTGAGATAAGTGAACATGTCTTAAATGCAATAAAAATGAGTGTGTATATATATATATATATATATCCCCTCCGTGTTGATGTTCTGACTCTAGTGTTATTCAGAAATGTCTGGTTGTTATTATTGTGCTTCAGATCATCAGCCTGCATCATAACCACACGCAAATCTGTTTTTAGGTTGGTATGAGTCAAGCTATGTATATGGAACAGGTAATGCCTTCAGTGACCTCATCAAGGTATATCTCAGATACATTGATGATTTGCTGATTATATGGTCAGGAACAGAACAACAGGCAAATGACTTTGCTAGTTACTTGAACAATAACAATCTGAATCTTAGATTTACCTATCAATTCAGCAGGCACCACATTGAGTATCTAGATATCCAACTAAAAGGAGAAGAAACAAACATACATACTGAATTATATAGAAAGAAAATTGCAGGAAATACAATCCTCAGAGCGGACTCCTGCCACTCAAAACATCTTAAGACAGGTATCCCAAAGGGACAACTAATTAGAATAAGACGAATATGTACAGACATACATAACTATGACAGACATTCCCTAGATCTAACTAAAAGACTGGAACAAAGGGGTTACAAAAGAGACATGTTGCAGCTACTTAGACAACAAGTGAGAGATATGGATAGGGACAAATTGCTTAAAAATAAAAACAAAAAAAGGAGAAAAAAGAAGCAGATTGTGGCAGAGGATGTAAAATTCATTACTCAATTTAGTAATCAGTTTGGATGTATTAAAAATATAATAAATAAAAATCTTGAAATTTTGACCCTTGACCAGGATTGCAAAGCCATCCTGGACAGGGGTATAAAATTTATCTCTAAAAAAGCACATACAATTGGAAGCCGCTTGATCAACTATGTCTACAACTCTGAATCAAAAACTAAAGAGACTTGGTTGGCAAGAAAAGGATTTTTCCGATGTGGTAGACACTGTAATGTATGTGCACATTGCAAAATAGGGGAACCAATTGTATCGACCTATAATAGGTACACACACAACATAATATACAGGTTAGACTGTTGTTCTAAATATGTCATTTATGTAATTACATGTGAGGTCTGTGGAAAACAATACACTGGATCCACTAGCAGAAATCTGAAGGATAGAATACGTGAGCATCTAACATCAATTGAAAGGGATCCCCCAAAAACCCCAGTGGCCAAACATTTTAATTTGCACCCAGAAAATAAAAAAATCTTTAAGGTTCCAAGCCATTGATTATATCCCTGCAGATAAGAGAGGAGGAGACAGATACAAAAAATTGTTGGATAGCGAAGTACAATGGATTTTTAGACTAGAAACAAAAGAACCCAAAGGTATCAATCTTAGGTGGAATCTAGACCTATATCAGGGTATGTAATCCTCTGAGACACAATGTAACTGATCTGTGGGGAAGAAAAGGTTTAGTTTAGACAAAAGCTAATCGGAATCTATATAATTTCTCTATGTATTAAAGGGCCATATTATTTGATATTCAATATATATCGAGTATGATTGTAAATTGGATATTTTATGCCAATAGGTCATTTTAGATTTACTCAATATAAGTGCAATAATGCACTAAGGGAACAACCTCCTGTGTGTCTATGAAAACGTATGACACAAAATAACAGTTTTGTACATATACAATGGGATTTTGCCCAAATCAGTCCGCCCTGTAATATCTATATAATGTATTAACCGTGAATCAATTTGAGTTCAGTATCGTTTTAGAATACCTCTCTTCATATAAACAAACTGAACTGGCTTTTATTAATAATAATATTTTATGTGTATCTTTGTACATGAGTTATTTCAACACTGTAATAGTCTCTTTTCTTTTGTTTACCGTTGTATTCTTTCTCTTCTTCTTTATCATATTGTTATCGACATGTATTAACTCTCAAATTGGCTAGTTTGTTTCAGTTATTGTATTTGCTGAAACTCAATATTGCGATTTGGTAACTGTTTATGTTGTCATACTAGCGGAAGTTTGTTGATATTTATACACTAAGTATAATTCATTTCTTTTTTTTCTTTGTCTCGCTTGTGTCTGGTATTGAATTTGCAGATTGAGGAATATATTTATGAGCTACATATGCTTGCGTTTAGATCTAGCTGTTATATATTACTAAGAGCTGTTTGGCTTTTAGAATTGGCTCATACATATACTCACTTGCTGCAACAACAATACAATGACGTTTGGTTTGAGGGAGTGACCTAAGGCAGTATTGAGTACTTAACCCCAGAATGGTCACCTCCCAAACTATCTTTGAAAAAGCGCCAACCGGCGTGAAATGCGTCAGATGACGTCATTTGCCTCCCTGTCTTTCTACTTACCGTGAGTGACTGTGTTTATCGCAGCCCCTGTGTGAACTTTTTAAACTTTCATTCAATAAAATTTTTCATGTGAATTTTATAATAAGTGCTGAGTGCATAGTGTCTATACCAGATAGGAAATGTTGTTGGAAATGTTTGCTCTTACTAACGAGCTTTAACTACAAATCTTTCGTGGACGACGGCGCTTGGTCTCCTAAGATAAGTGTCTTTTTACCTATCTAACCTTAACTGTTCTTGTTATGTGTATCATAACAAACCTCCTCATAGGTTCAAGCAGATTACACCAACCTACAAGATTCATCAATCAGTATAGACGCCCCCCATCCCGGAACAGCGGTGTCTCACAAGTAGATCCCGATAGTTGTACTCTTAAAGATACATGCAAGAGGGTTTATGTGTGCATGCCCAGGATATAATAACTGCATCATCAAAAATATCGCAAAGACAGACAATGTTTAGAGCCGCAAGAGGCGACCACGCCCCCTCTTAAAACTAAAAGCCGATAGGGGGAAAAATCACTAGTCAGGCAACTATAGCAACTGTGGTCAACAAGCTAATGTGCACAAACCAGCTCGATGTCTTAACAACCAGTGTACACTTATAAATCGAATCAGAGCCATAGGTAAATAGAACCAGCATACAGCGGTGATATAAAGTAACCACCACCCAACCAAAACAAATATAACCCAAATATTAGAGCCAAGATAAATTAATTGTTGTAAAATAACACCAGTAGCTGGAACATCATCAATAGGTTATCAATAATAATAAAAATAGAAAATATCTAAAAATCGAGTCACAAGATAAAAATAATATTGTGTCAGAGAACCAACTCTAAGAGTACTACCAATCATCCTTCAAGTAACATGTAATCCGCAGCTTATCATATCTTAGCATTATGTCGATATCACCGGGCTGTCAAAACAAAACACAAAGATAATATATGACTATTAACCCCAAGTAGACGGGGTGAGGTGGAAATATTTTTAATAAACCCTGCACTATCACTCCAATAGAACAAAACATGACCAGAGCCCTAACAAGCATATCAAAAGGTTCAATGTGCCCCATATTATAGTAGCATAATATCTAATAGTGAGCCTAACCATAGGGAGAAGTTCAACACAAATCATGATCTTAGACAATGACAGGGTGGGCCGTGGACTCGTCATATCGTAAAAGAAACAAATTTATCAGGTAAGCATAAATTTCCTTTTCTTTTACAAGATATGACGAGTCCACGGATTTCATCCTTACTTATGGGATACAATACCAAAGCTATAGGACACGGATGAAAGGGAGGGACAAGACAGGAAGCTAAACGGAAGGCACCACTGCTTGAAGAACCTTTCTCACAAAAACAGCCTCAGACGAGGCAAAAGTATCAAATTTGGAAAAAGTGTGAAGAGACGACCAAGTTGCAGCCTTGCAAATCTGTTCAACAGAAGCATCATTTTTAAATGCCCATGAGGAAGACACAGCCCTAGTGGAATGAGCAGTAATTCTTTCAGGAGGCAGCTGTCCAGCAGTCTCATATGCAAAACATATGATACTCTTCAGCCAAAAAGGAAGAGAGGTAGCCGTAGCTTTCTGGCCCCTACGTTTTCCAGAAAAAACAACAAATAATGAAGAAGATTGACGAAATTCTTTAAATCGCCTGCAAGTAAAACTTCAGGGCACGGACCACGTCCAAGTTATGTAACAGACGCTCCTTCTTAGAAGAAGGATTAGGACACAATGAAGGAACAATAATTTCCTGATTAATATTTTTGTTGGAAACAACCTTAGGAAGAAAAACAGGTTTGGTACGTAACACTACCTTATCTGAATAAAAAATAAGATAAGGAGAATCACATTGTAATGCTGAAAGCTCAGAAACTCTGCGAGCAGAAGATTTAGCAACCAAAAATAAAACTTTCCAAGATAACAATTTAATATTTATGGAATGCATAGGTTCAAACTGAACCCCTTGAAGAACCTTAAGAACTAAATTCAAACTCCAAGGAGGAGCAATAGGTCTAAACGCAGGCCTGATTCTAGTCAGAGCCTGACAAAACGATTGAACATCCGGAATATCTGCCAGACGTTTGTGTAGCAAAATAGATAAAGCAGAAATCTGTCCCTTTAAGGAACTTGCTGACAACCCTTTCTCCAATAAAATCCTAGGAATCCTAATCTTACTCCATGAGTAGCCCTTGGATTTGCACCAATAAAGATATTTACGCCATATCTTATGGTAAATCTTTCTAGTAACAGGCCTACGTGCCTGGATCAAAGTATCAATGACCGAATCAGAGAACCATCGCTTAGATAAAATCAAGCGTTCAATCTCCAAGCAGTCAGCTGCAGAGAAATTAGATTCGGATGATGGAAGGGTCCCTGAATGAGAAGGTCCTGCCTCAATGGAAGCTTCCACGGTGGCAGAGAAGACATGTCCACCAGATCGGCATACCAAGTCCTGTGAGGCCACGCAGGAGCAATGAGAATCACCGAAGCCCTGTTTGATCCGAGCAATTACCCGGGGAAGGAGAGCAAATGGTGGAAACACATAAGGCTAGGTTAAACGACCAAGGCACTGCCAAGGCATCTATCAGTTCGGCTTGAGGATCCCTGGACCTGGATCCGTATCTCGGGAGCTTGGCATTCTGACGAAATCCTATAAAATCCAACTCCGGTCTGCTCCATCTGAGAATCAGGGTGGCAAAGACCTCTGGATGGAGTTCCCATTCCCCCGGATGAAACATCTGTCTGCACAAAAAATCCACTTCCCAGTTGTCCACTCCTGGGATGTAGATTGCTGACAGATAACAAGAGTGGGTCTCCGCCCACCGAATTATCTTGGATACTTCTGTCATCGCTAAGGAACTCCTTGTTCCTCCCTGATGATTGATGTAAGCCACAGTCGTGATGTTGTCCGACTGAAATCGGATGAATTTGGCCGAAGCCAACTGAGGCCAAGCCTGAAGCGCATTGAATATTGCTCTCAACTCCAGAATATTGATTGGAAGTAGAGACTCCGACCGAGTCCACACACCCTGAGCCTTCAGGGAATTCCAGACTGCACCCCATCCTAGTAGACTGGCGTCCGTTGTCACTATCACCCATGAGGGTCTGCGGAAGCATGTCCCTTGGGACAGATGATCCGGCGACAACCACCAAAGAAGAGAGTCCCTTGTCTCCTGATCCAGATCTATCTGAGGAGACAAATTTGCATAATCTCCATTCCACTGTCTGAGCATGCTCAGTTGTAGAGGTCTGAGATGAAAACGAGCAAACGGAATGATGTCCATTGCCGCCACCATCAATCAATTACCTCCATGCACTGAGCCACTGATGGCCGAGGATTGGACTGAAGGGATCGGCATGTATTCAGAATCTTTAACTTTCTGACTTCCGTGGAAAAAAAATCATGGATACAGAGTCTATTAAAGTTCACAGGAAAGGAACCCTTGTCTGTGGAATTAGTGAACTCTTTTCTAGATTCACCTTCCACCTGTGAGTCCTTAGAAAGAACAGAACAATGTCGGTATGAGACTTTGTCAGCTGATAAGACGATGCCTGGATCAGAATGTCGTCCAGATAAGGCGCCACTGCAATGCTCCGCGGCCTGAGAACCGCCGGCAGATACCCTAGAACCTTCGTGAAGATCCTGGGTGCCGTGGCCAGCCCGAAAGGAAGAGCCACAAACTGAAAATGTTTGTCCAGAAAGGCAAACCTCAGGAACTGGTGATGATCTCTGTGGATAGGAACATGAAGATATGCATCCTTTAAGTCCATGGTAGTCATATATTGACCCTCCTGGATCAATTGAAGAATTGTCCGAATAGTCACCATCTTGAAGGATGGAACTCTGAGAAACTTGTTTAGACTCTTGAGATCTAAAATGGGTCGGAACGTTCCCTCTTTTTTGAGAACCACAAAAAGAATTGAGTAAAACCCCTAGTGGAGAGGTCTTTTACACAACGTAAGAACGCCTCTCTTTTTATCTGGTCTACAGACAATTGTGAAAGAAGAAACCTTCCCCTTGGGAAGGAATTTTTGAACTCCAACTGATACCCTTGAGACACAATTTCTAGTGTCCATGGATCCTGAACGTCTCTTATCTAAGCCTGGACAAAGAGAGAAAGTCTGCCCCCTACTAGACCCGGTCCCGGATCGGGGGCCGCCCTTCATGCTGTCTTGGGAGCAGCAGCTGGCTTCTTGGGTTGTTTACCTTTGTTCCAAGCCTGGTTGGGTCTCCAGGTGGGCTTGGCTTGTGAATAATTCCCTTCCTGTTTAGTAGAAGAGGAAGGGGGGATTACCTTGAAATTACTAAAGGAACGTTTTGTCTTGCGGGAGCAGATGACCCTTACCTCCCGTGATGTCAGAAATGTTCTCCTTCAAGTCAGGCCGAACAGGGTCTTTCCCTTGTAAGGAATAGCCAAGAGCTTAGATTTCGAGGACACATCCGCAGACCAAGATTTTGGTGATCTGAAAGGCGACATCCGTAATAAAAGAATTAGCCAGCTTAAGGGCCTTAATTCTATCCTTTATTTCCTCTAAGGAAGTCTCAGTCCTAAGAGACTCTTCCAGAGCGTCAAACCAAAAAGCAGCCGCAGTCGTGACTGTTACAATGCAGGCCGTCGATTGTAAGAGGAACCCCTGGTGAACATAAAGTTTCTTGAGAAGACCCTCTAATTTCTTATCCATGGGATCTTTGAAAGCACAACTGTCCTCGATAGGGATAGTCGTACGTTTAGCCAGGGTAGAGACGGCTCCCTCCACCTTAGGGATCGACTGCCAAGAAACCCGAGTGGCGTCAGCTATAGGATACATCTTCTTAAACATAGGAGAAGGGGAGAACGGGATACCCGGTCTTTCCCATTCCCTAGCAATAATGTCCGAGATTCTCTTAGGAACCGAAAAAACATCAGAATAAGAGGGGATCTCCAAATATTTGTCCATCTTACTCAATTTCTCTGGAGGGACCACAATAGAGTCACAGTCGTCCAGAGTCACCAAAACCTCCCTTAGTAACAGGCGGAGGTGTTCAAGCTTAAATCAAAAAAGACATCACTTCCGAATCTGTCTGGGGTAAAGCACTGCCTGAGTCAGACAGTTCCCCCTCAGATAGAGTCTCCACACCCCCCAAAATCAGAGCCCTGGGAGGGTACATCAGAGATCGCCATCAAAGCATCAGAAGTCGCAGAGACCACCTGGGCCTCCTTCCTACTGCGTTTGCCTTGCAAAACTGGCAACTTAGATAAAACCTCTGAAAGAGTGGATGACATAACGCCATATCCTGCAGAGTAAATGAGGCAGACGCAGTTGAAGAACATGGCGTCGCTTGAGCGGGCGTTAAAGGCTGTGACGCTTGAGGAGAAAGATGCGTCATACCCTGAATCTCATCAGTCTGAGAACATTCCTTAGATACATCTTTATTAAAGAAAATCTGTTCTTTACACTGTAAAGCCCTTTCAATTGCATAAGGGACAAAGCGTAACAGGGGGTTCCACAATGGCATCTAAACACATAGGACATGTACTCTGTTCAAGGACATCCATAACAGATGCAAATGCAACTTGGTCAAATACTGAAATGATAATTTAAAATTCAGTCAACTGAGTTTATAATAAAAATCTGTGTTGTACTGTGTCTTTAAGAAAAAAAACTTCTAATAAAAGACCGATATATAATGTGCAGAGATAAAGCTGTATATATTTATATCTCACTCCCTGCACGTGTCATAAAATTCACATTGGATTCCAGCAAAAAATGAGACAGTCACCTACCTGCCTCCACGTGACCAATCGTTAACCCCTTAAGAACGGCTTCCCTAAGATCGCCTGTCATATACTACAGCAAGCAAGTTTAGGAGCCGTGAGGAGATGCTACCGGAACTCAGTTGAAAAGAAACTGCGCGGCTAAGCATGCGGCACCAAGCCCCACCCCTTGTGGGCGGAAACATGTCACACAAACCCCGGGAAAATAAAGGAAAGTACCGCCATGTACCGGAGCCTTGTAAAAAACACTCATCACTCCAGCACTACCCCCAGCGTCAGCCATCTCTATACCCTAATAAAAATAATAGAGTCAAGCCCAATAAGACAGGTATATACCCACATAATGTCCCAGCGCTTCTAGGCTAAAATCAAAATGCCAGAGTGTCTGGATGTTAAGCAGTATGTCGGTTCTC
Source organism: Bombina bombina (assembly GCF_027579735.1). Taxonomy (NCBI): domain Eukaryota; kingdom Metazoa; phylum Chordata; class Amphibia; order Anura; family Bombinatoridae; genus Bombina; species Bombina bombina. The sequence goes on from NC_069505.1 coordinate 18,074,608, forward strand.
CTTCGTTTTCATTAGCTAATGAGAACCTACATACTGTTCAATATCAAAGGCAGAGTACAGTCGAATCTGAGATATACTGCAGAGCCCCAGAGTAAAAGACTGCACTTACCTCCATGCTGAGGAACAGCATGATATTCTCACAGTGTCAAGAGGTCCACTCTTCCTCCTGAGGTCCTGTGAAGGCAGAAGGGTCTTAGTTAACATTCTCTAAGACCACACACTGAAAGGCAGCACAAGTATGGGAGGCACAGTGAAGCTAAAACTCCACCAGTTCCCACAGCCTGAAAGGCTATCACTCCAGAGGCTGCTCTATAGTAAAATAGTACACTTTGGCACCATTTAAAAAATAAAAAACTCTTTAATTAAAGAATACAAACTAACACCTCACTTTACCTCTTCCTATCACTAACGCAGGCAAAGAGAATGACTGGGTTGGGGGGGAAGGGAGGAGCTATTTATGCAGCTTTGCTATGGAGCTCTTTGCCTCCTCCTGCTGACCAGGAGGCGATATACCATAGGTAAGGATGAAATCCGTGGACTCGTCATATCTTGTAAAAGAAATTAACCTGGCAATATTCACAGGTACAAAACAATATCACCTACGACATGTGTACTGTTGAATATCCACGTGTGGGATGAGCATCCTAAAGGAGACTTTGTAAGAGACAGAAATCATCCTACGGAGGGGAATATCACAATACAGGTATGGTGCAAGTGTGGTGAATATATAATCAAACACATATATACAAGAACATATATACAAAACATGGCTAAAAAAACTCACATCACATAGAGTACCACAATCGAAATTCAGAATTCTAATATTACATCAACTATAAAGTTGGTCAGGGTCAATCTTATGAGGAACATGAACAATTAATTTATTCAAGGAATATTTATTTTAGAAAAAATATTATGCAAAGAATATTATGCAACTATGTTAGACCACAAGGCAAGAGTTTAAATGGATCAAAGGGCTCTCATTATTCACAGGTAAGAATGGATCAGACCTACATAGAAAAGTGAACTCTCATATCAAATAATATGGGAGGATGGACTCTCAAAACAAATTATATGTAGAAGATGATATTAAAAATTAGATATAGTCCATCTGTGCTCACAAGAAGCACTGCCAGGCCGTATGGACATTGAGATACCTTGGAGCTAGGGAACCCAGTTCGTGAATCCATCTCGCCTCTTTTTGCAGGAGTAATTTGGCTATGTTGCCTCCCCTTCTTGGAATCGGTACATGATCTATAATTCTGAAACATAGATCTTTAACAGTGTGGCTGCTTCCATAAAATGGCGGGCCACCGGTTGTTCAGATTTGCCCATCTTAAAGGCCATCCTGATATTGGACCGATGGTTCGCCATCCTCACTCTGGCATTGTCATTCTTCTTGCCTGTATAAAACTTGCCACAGGGGCAATTGAGGAGATAGATGATATACTGTGTAGTGCAGGTGGCAAGTTTTATACAGACAAGATGAATGACGATGCCAGAGTGAGGATGGCGTGGCAGGTCTATACTGATTGACGAATCCTGTAGGGGGGTGTAATCTGCTTGAACCTATGAGAAGGTTTGTTATGATAGCCATGTGGTTATGATGCAGCCTGATGATCTGAAGCACAATAACAACCAGACATTTCTGAATAACACTAGTCAGATTATCAACACGGAGGGGATCTATATATATATATATATATATATATATATATACCCTTTTTTATTGCATTTAAGACATGTTCACTTATCTCACGTTTATGTAGTAACCCTTTTTTTGACATATCACATGTATTTACAATCTGAGTCGATCACAACATTTTGCACATAGCTTCTTTTCCTTTTGCACATGGCTTTCCTTGATTGGTAGCCCTGATTGGAAGGGTCTTACAGGCCTTTAAATGTTTTGATTTCACACTTGATGTTTGTCAGAGGAAGGGACGGTTGTGGTCCCGAAATGTCACAATAAACATTAGGTTTTTTTATCACCGATGTCCGAAGTCCAGTGAGTGCTTTTTCATGAACACTCACACTCTCTCCTCTCTCTCTATATATATATATATATATATTGTATTTATTACATTTGCTGCACTATATACTACATTAGCTTTTTCTATACATTACATTTGCCCTCTGTATATCACAACTGCCCATATGTCACACTGATCCTCTATATACTATATTTGCTGCCCTACACTATATCATTTTTATGGGGATACTATTACCCCCGATATATCCGAGCAAAAGAGCTCAGATTGCACAACGCTGTCATATCTATATGCTCATGTGAGTTATGGCTTCCCTGGGGCCCATGCGAATAACTAACCTCTTGCATCCAACACTTCCCCCCCCACACACACACACTTTCATGAGGTAAAACAGACTTAAACTCTGTAACTAGAGCCAATCACAGGGCTGCTTTTCTCTCTCCTATATTCCCTGGCCAATCACCAATCATAGAGTGTTTTTTATTTGCTTTTAACTCCCTAGCCAATCACAAAGCTGTTACTTTCGTACAATCATGATAGTCCACAGTCCTCCATAACATATGATATATTTTCCACCAATAGGAGGGGGTCAAGAACTCAATCCCTACCACCTCCTTTCTCTCTCTGTTTTGTTATTGGATATATATATATATATATATATATATATATATAACATTTTAAATTAGGGGGAGGTAAAAGGTGAGTTTAAAATATATATATATATATATATATAAATATATATATATATATATATATATATATATATATATATATATATATATACATACACACACACACACACACAGTATTATATTTTTAACATATTTTATATTTGTATATACCTTTCCACTTTGCCTGGACATATATTGGGACCCACCTTTAAATACATTGTTTGGACACAACCATTTGGACATTATGTTTGTATCATTTTTTCCTTTTTTCACTGGTATCTGATTTATTCTTTTATGATATGTATTTTTTATGAGCACGTTATGTTTTTTATCATTAAATTTATTTACACTTTAGCCTATTTTGGAGTAAGGCGCTCTTCTTTTAAACAATTATCACTTTGAATCTGATTAGGAGATTTCAGAGGAGCGTGTGTATTTTAGAATATCTTCTTGACGCTGTAGTAATTTCTACTCTCCAGCCGGCTTTTTATTGGATACTGCTGCAGCTGCATTGACATGACTGGTAAGCCAATGGATGGGTGCTGCATAAGGTAAGTGACTTTACACAGCACACACACAGCTATTTGAACGTACTCTGACACAGGTACAGCATAGCCAAGCTTGTTCTCCTCATGACACGTTTTTTTCAGGTCCCTACCTACCCTATTCTTATCAGGGACATAGGTTGCCCTTAACAGCCCTCTGGGGAAATATTTATGGTTCTTTTTAGAATAAATGTAAGAAAACTGCTATTACAGTTAGGTGATCAACAGAGGAAACTCTGGTTAGGCAGAAGAGAAAGTTGTATGTCAGGTCAATACACTGTGTTAGAGATACCTCAAATCGAGTATGTAGTTCAGCCACAGCCTTTTTACTTCCTCTAAGGAATTATGTAAAGTCTATGATTCTCAGAACCTACTCACTTTACCCTTGAGTATAAGAATAGCCAGCAAGGCTATGGCAGCATATTTTGTGGCTATTATTATTGAGTTTTATACTCTTATTAAACTCTCTGCTGATAACTTAAAGGGACACTGAACCCAAAAGTTTTCTTTCATGATTCAGATTGAGCATGCAATTTTAAGCAACTTTCTAATTTGCTTCTATTATCAATTTTTCTTTGTTCTCTTGCTATCTTTATTTGAAAAAGAAGGCATCTAAGCTAAAGAGAAAGCACATTTTTGATTCAGAACCATAGACAGCACTTGTTTATTGGTGCTGTCCAATCAGCAAGGACAACCCAGTTTGTTCAACAAAAATGGGCCGGCATCTAAACTTACATTCTTGCTTTTCAAATAAAGATACCAAGAGAATGAAGAAAATTTGATAATAGGAGTAAATTAGAAAGTTGCTTAAATTTGCATGCTCTATCTGAATCACGAAAGAAAAAATTTGGGTTCAGTGTCACATTAAGGGTTTAGATTTCGTAACATCCTCTATGGAAGAATGCATCAAGTAAGCATACATTTTGTTTTTTATCTGCATGTAACTAACTAGCCAATCACGTAGCTCCTTCCATGCAAGAAACTCTTTGGCCAATCGCATGCCTTGAAGCTTCCTGCTCTACCTGCTGTTCAGGGCTCAAGGTGGAGCTAAATTCACAGCTCTTAAAGTGGCAGTAATAAGTTACAGCTAAAAAATGTCCCCTATATGAAGGCTGCTCTGCAGATCACACAGTGTGTCAACAGTCTAACACCATGGCAGGTAGATTAACAAGCGTTTAACGTACGAAGGCACTGAGGTGACAGCTGCATTCTGTGTATAAATATACGGAGTAGACACGTGATATTTTATCATTTTATTGCCCTTTATACTTAAGAAACATGAAAAACTAGTTGATTAAAGTAATTTAATGTTAGAATCAAGAGGAGTTATATATTGTAGGAACATTAATCAAGGATAAATTCTCTAAAAATGTCTAAATAGTGGATTAAATAAACTTACATTTGTGTAAAACTGCAGATCATTTATTAGTTTAAGAACTAAATATTCCAGCATCACAGACCAACGCAAGGTTGCGCACAACAGAATATAATTACTAAGGTTTTATAACTTAATACATTTACTAAACAAACGTACTTAAATAAAATATATTCCAGTTACTGATAAGTACAGCTTTAACTAAAAGGTTACATCTTGCCATGAATAAAATGTACGCTCCCCCTAACAGAGCTTACAACGCAAATGTATGTTTAGTGTAGGAGATGCAAGTATGTACGTGAGCGTGACAATAATAAAGAGCGGTTAATTACCTTTGTATAGAAATATTATTTCTAGCATTATTATATATACATTTTTAACATTAACACAGAATTGTTTCTTAACTTATAACGGAAATATGTTAAAATTCACCCTGAGATATCTAATCACTGCTTATTCTAAGTGAAAGAGCATTAACACATGCTGGTAATACTATATATATGTTAAGTTAACGTGCATGTGCGTACCCATTGTGTAAGGGGTATGTATGCAAATACATCATCTAGTACAACTGTGCACATGAATGACAGCGTCATTATTTTACGTATAAAATCCAAACATTTAAATCTGTAATTACATTAAGTGCTCAAGTCTGAAAAACACAAGAAGCTTTTTACATAATTAAAACCCTATTTAGATACCCTTGGCTCAAGTAAATTAGGTGTCAATGGGCTCCTTCTCAAGAAAATAATATGAAGTTAACACAAACTGCATGTGCAATCTTATGGCAATATGGCAAATAGCAGGAATTGTTTTCTTAGGTATTCATCGCTACTACTAACCATATGTGTGCATGAGTATATATTTATTTATATGTCAGCCCATATATAACTATATATAGGAGAGCATTCATTCATGGCTACTACTAACCATATGTGTGCATGAGTATATATTTATTTATATGTCAGCCCATATATAACTATATATACGCGAGCATTCATTCATCGCTACTACTAACCATATGTGTGCATGAGTATATATTTATTTATATGTCAGCCCATATATAACTATATATACGAGAGCATTCATTCATCGCTACTACTAACCATATGTGTGCATAAGTATATATAACTATATATACGCAAGCATTCATTAATCGCTACTACTAACCATATGTGTGCATAAGTATATACTGTATAACTATATATAGGAGAGCATTCATTCAGTATTGTCCTACTGGATTTATACTAAGAAATAAAAGTACTGGCTGGTAATGTAAAGTGCGTCCTGCGCTGCACAAAGATTCCGGGCGTAGCGGTACACAGTGACCCATTGTGAGCATTAATTTCACACACAAATAAAAAAGTGTAACGGAATAGGAAGCCGAGCTCTTGAACGGCTTACAATGTCATCAGCATGAGGCAGATCAGTGGCAGTGCAGATGTGGGTCCAACGGTTAGTGCCCATAAGGGAGGTCCCAGTTACTGGCACAGCAGTGGGTACAGAGCGGTTAGAGTTGGACCTTAACGATAAACGAGGTGCTTTCTGAAGACTGTTGTGGATCGTGTGTAGCTAAATGTAGAGTGACGTATATAAATACTACAGATCTGCTACAGGACTGGAGCAGACGATCAGCGGATCTCTAATTCACCACAGCAGAGCTGCACATTGTGTTCATTCCACAAGCTCCAGAGCCACGATACAGATAGTAATAACCCTGAGGAAGAGAAGGTAGGTTACTGGTATAGTAAGAAAGCAGGGAGGGGGTGGACTCATAGCTCCCTTCTGTCTGTGTCACCCTGCAGTGGGAGGGACAGACTCATAGCTCCCTTCTGTCTGTGTCACCCTGCAGTGGGAGGGACAGACTCATAGCTCCCTTCTGTCTTTGTCACCCTGCAGTGGGAGGGACAGACTCATAGCTCCCTTCTGTCTGTGTCACCCTGCAGTGGGAGGGACAGACTCATAGCTCCCTTCTGTCTGTGTCACCCTGCAGTGGGAGCGACTGACTCATAGCTCCCTTCTGTCTTTGTCACCCTGCAGTGGGAGGGACAGACTCATAGCTCCCTTCTGTCTGTGTCACCCTGCAGTGGGGGGGACAGACTTATAGCTCCCTTCTGTCTGTGTCACCCTGCAGTGGGGGGGGACAGACTCATAGCTCCCTTCTGTCTGTGTCACCCTGCAGTGGGGGGAACAGACTTATAGCTCCCTTCTGTCTGTGTCACCCTGCAGTGTGAGGGACAGACTCATAGCTCCCTTCTGTCTGTGTCACCCTGCAGTGTGAGGGACAGACTTATAGCTCCCTTCTGTCTGTGTCACCCTGCAGTGTGAGGGACAGACTTATAGCTCCCTTCTGTCTGTGTCACCCTGCAGTGTGAGGGACAGACTTATAGCTCCCTTCTGTCTGTGTCACCCTGCAGTGGGAGGGACAGACTCATAGCTCCCTTCTGTCTGTGTCACCCTGCAGTGTGAGGGACAGACTTATAGCTCCCTTCTGTCTGTGTCACCCTGCAGTGTGAGGGACAGACTCATAGCTCCCTTCTGTCTGTGTCACCCTGCAGTGGGAGGGACAGACTTATAGCTCCCTTCTGTCTGTGTCACCCTGCAGTGGGGGGGACAGACTTATAGCTCCCTTCTGTCTGTGTCACCCTGCAGTGGGGGGGGACAGACTTATAGCTCCCTTCTGTCTGTGTCACCCTGCAGTGGGGGGGACAGACTTATAGCTCCCTTCTGTCTATGTCACCCTGCAGTGAGAGGGACAGACTCATAGCTCCCTTCTGTCTGTGTCACCCTGCAGTGGGGGGGACAGACTTATAGCTCCCTTCTGTCTGTGTCACCCTGCAGTGGGGGGGACAGACTTATAGCTCCCTTCTGTCTGTGTCACCCTGCAGTGGGGGGGACAGACTTATAGCTCCCTTCTGTCTGTGTCACCCTGCAGTGGGGGGGGACAGACTCATAGCTCCCTTCTGTCTTTGTCACCCTGCAGTGTGAGGGACAGACTTATAGCTCCCTTCTGTCTTTGTCACCCTGCAGTGGGAGGGACAGACTCATAGCTCCCTTCTGTCTGTGTCACCCTGCAGTGGGAGGGACAGACTCATAGCTCCCTTCTGTCTGTGTCACCCTGCAGTGGGAGGGACAGACTTATAGCTCACTTCTGTCTGTGTCACCCTGCAGTGGGAGGGACAGACTCATAGCCCCCTTCTGTCTGTGTCACCCTGCAGTGGGAGGGACAGACTTATAGCGCCCTTCTGTCTGTGTCACCCTGCAGTGAGAGGGACAGACTCATAGCTCCCTTCTGTCTGTGTCACCCTGCAGTAGGAGGGACAAACTTATAGCTCCCTTCTGTCTGTGTCACCCTGCAGTGGGAGGGACAGACTTATAGCTCCCTTCTGTGTGTGTCACCCTGCAGTGGGAGGGACAGACTTATAGCTCCCTTCTGTCTGTGTCACCCTGCAGTGGGAGGGACAGGCACATAGCTCCCTTCTATCTGTGTCACCCTGTAGTGGGAGGGACAGACTCATAGCTCACTTCTGTCTGTGTCACCCTGCAGTGGGAGGGACAGACTTATAGCGCCCTTCTGTCTGTGTCACCCTGCAGTGAGAGGGACAGACTCATAGCTCCCTTCTGTCTGTGTCACCCTGCAGTAGGAGGGACAAACTTATAGCTCCCTTCTGTCTGTGTCACCCTGCAGTGGGAGGGACAGACTTATAGCTCACTTCTGTCTGTGTCACCCTGCAGTGGGAGGGACAGACTTATAGCTCTCTTCTGTCTGTGTCACCCTGCAGTGAGAGGGACAGACTCATAGCTCCCTTCTGTCTGTGTCACCCTGCAGTAGGAGGGACAAACTTATAGCTCCCTTCTGTCTGTGTCACCCTGCAGTGGGAGGGACAGACTTATAGCTCCCTTCTGTCTGTGTCACCCTGCAGTGGGGGGGAAAGACTCATAGCTCCCTTCTGTCTGTGTCACCCTGCAGTGGGAGGGGGAGGGACAGACTCATAGCTCCCTTCTGTCTGTGTCACCCTGCAGTGGGGGGGGCAGACTCATAGCGCCCTTCTGTCTGTGTCACCCTGCAGTGGGGGGGGGCAGACTCATAGCTCCCTTCTGTCTGTGTCACCCTGGGGTGGGAGGGACAGAGTTATAGCTCTCTTCTGTCTGTGTCACCCTGCAGTGGGGGGGACAGACTCATAGCTCACTTCTGTCTGTGTCACCCTGCAGTGGGAGGGACAGACTTATAGCTCCCTTCTGTCTGTGTCACCCTGCAGTGGGAGGGACAGACTTATAGCTCCCTTCTGTCTGTGTCACCCTGCAGTGGGGGGAGTGGGGGGCAGACTCATAGCGCCCTTCTGTCTGTGTCACCCTGCAGTGGGGGGCAGACTCATAGCTCCCTTCTGTCTGTGTCACCCTGCAGTGGGGGGGGGCAGACTCATAGCGCCCTTCTGTCTGTGTCACCCTGCAGTGGGAGGGGGAGGGACAGACTCATAGCTCCCTTCTGTTTGTGTCACCCTGCAGTGGGGGGGGGGGGCAGACTCATAGCGCCCTTCTGTCTGTGTCACCCTGCAGTGGGGGGGGGCAGACTCATAGCTCCCTTCTGTCTGTGTCACCCTGCAGTGGGAGGGACAGACTTATAGCTCCCTTCTGTCTGTGTCACCCTGCAGTGGGAGGGACAGACTTATAGCTCCCTTCTGTCTGTGTCACCCTGCAGTGGGAGGGACATGCACATAGCGCCCTTCGGTCTGTGTCACCCTGCAGTGAGAGGGACAGACTTATAGCTCCCTTCTGTCTGTGTCACCCTGCAGTGGGGGGGGGGGGGGGGCAGACTCATAGCTCCCTTCTGTCTGTGTCACCCTGCAGTGGGAGGGGGGAGTGACAGACTCATAGCTCCCTTCTGTCTGTGTCACCCTGCAGTGTGTGTGGGGGGGGGGGCAGACTCATAGCGCCCTTCTGTCTGTGTCACCCTGCAGTGGGAGGGACAGACTTATAGCGCCTTTCTGTCTGTGTCACCCTGCAGTGGGGGGGGGGGGGGGCAGACTCATAGCTCCCTTCTGTCTGTGTCACCCTGCAGTGGGAGGGACAGACTTATAGCTCTCTTCTGTCTGTGTCACCTTGCAGTGGGAGGGACAGACTTATAGCTCCATTCTGTCTGTGTCACCCTGCAGTGGGAGGGGCAGACTTATAGCTCCCTTCTGTCTGTGTCACCCTACAGTGGGAGAGACAGACTCATAGCTCATATAAATAGCTCATTTCTCTCATATAAATATCTATTCAATCAGAAGTATGACTTACCTGCTCTCCCCAGTCTGTTCCCCAGCTGTTCTTTATAGCCCAGAATGGGGTGCCATTTCCTGCAAAATAAAGTGTTCAGTTTTATTTTAGCACTAACATCTGTTGCAAACTTTATATTGTAGACTTGCAAAGAAATTAAACACCACAACTAAAGTCACACTTAGGAGCCACAGCACACTGAGTATCTGTTTACAGTGCTTGTGATGTCAATGTGATGTACGACGCGCGTTTTGTATTAGGCAAAATACTAAGAAGCTAATTGCTCAGTACTCAAGTTTTGGGGGAGGAGTTAGAGACATGTAACCGTATATGATAAGCACCAATAGAAGTGTTTTTATAATATATTTGCGTTTGCAAAACACATTTACTAAACAAGGCTGTTGGCACTGTGTCTTATGTGTTTACTTGGTTCCCACTTTCATAATAATGCTCAATATCTTCATACTCCTTTTTGCTACCTCTTGTCTCTATAACAAACTACATTACTCATTAGTCCATCTCTCTTAAACTCACCTTACTTTTGTGCTTATGAACTTTACCTATTCCTAAACACTCTCTCTCCACCTCTGCACCTTGTCTCAAAAGCAGTCTCACTACTGCAAATCTGCTTCTCATCTCATGTCACTCTCCCTCTTGCTCATACTAGCTGCTGGCGACATCTCCCCTAATCCTGGTCCCTCACAACCTCCTAGCCTTTCACATCCCTGCGTGCCTTTCAATAGACTTCATAAACAAAACTATGGTAACCTTAACCACATTCCTCTTAAAAACAACCTCCCCCTTCACTTGTGCACTCTGGAACGCTCGCTCTGTTTGCAACAAGCTCACTTCTATCCATGATCTCTTTATCTCCCACTCTCTTAACCTTCTGGCTCTTACAGAAACCTGGCTCTCTGCTTCAGACACAGCATCCACTGCTGCACTGTCACATGGGGGTCTCCATTTCAGCCACACTCCTAGGTCTGGCAATAGACAAGGAGGTGGTCTTAGATCACTTTGCTGCCTGGCTTCCTTATTTCCTTTCCTCACACACCCCTGCCCTCATTCTTGGCGACTTTAACCTCCCTCTTGACAATCCCATTGCCTCCTCTGTAAAACAACTTCTTCAACTCACTTCCTCTTCCGGCCTGTCACAATGGACTGACTCTCCCACTCACAAAGATGGTCATTCCCTTGACCAGATTTTCAACTATCGATGCACTATCTCAAATTTAACAAACTCCCCTTTTCCTCTCTCTGACCACCATCTCCTAACTTGCAACATCACTTCCCTACCTACAACTCCCCCTCCCTCTACCCCTCACACCAAACTTCACAGAAGCACTAAGTCACTAGATCTGCAACTGCTCGCTAGCTCTCTCAAACCTCTCCTCTCATCCATCACCTCCTTTTCCTGCCCTGACCAATCTGCCACTATAACTCCACCCTTACATCGGTCTTTGACAATCTGGCCCCTCCAACCATAGCTCTGAAACCACACTCTCATCCTCAGCCCTGGCATACTCCTCTGATACGGTACCTATGCAGATGTTCCCGTACTGCTGAGCGACACTGGAGGAAATCTCGTAGTTCAGCTGACTTTCTTCACTACAAGTTCATCCTGAACTCTTACTATTCTGCCCTTAATCTTTATACGCAACAATACTTCTCTACTCTTATCTCTACCCCAAAATGTCTGTTCTCCACGTTCAATATTCTTCTCCGCCCACTCCTACCTCCTAATACAACCTCTCAAGCTCAAGATTTTGCCAGCCACTTCAAAAACAAAATTGACTCCATCAGAAGTGAAATCAGCTTTCAACATACTACCAATCTCCCAACCCCTCAAAAGCTCACAATCATCCAAAACCCAAATATCAAAAAAGGCAGCTCTTTTGCCCCTGTTAACGAGGATGACGTTTCTGCCCTTATAGTGTCCTCCCACCTCACTACCTGTCCCCTCGACCCCATCCCCTCACAGCTACTCTCCTCCCTCTCTTCTACCCTCACCCCCATACTCACACACATTTTCAACCTCTCCCTCAGCACTGGTATATTTCCCTCATCTCTAAAACATGCACTGGTCACACCTATCCTCAAAAAACCGTCCCTCGATCCAACCTCCCCATCCAACTACCGCCCTATTTCCCTACTCCCTCTTGCCTCAAAGCTCCTAGAAAAGCTAGTATATGCACGTCTATCCCATTTCCTTACACTAAACTCTCTTCTTGACCCACTGCAATCTGGATTTCGTGCCCATCACTCAACAGAGACAGCAATTGTCAAGGTTACCAATGACCTACTTACAGCAAAATCCAAAAGCCACTTCTCTCTGCTTATCCTCCTTGACCTGTCTGCAGCCTTTGACACTGTTGACCACCCTCTTCTGCTCCAAACCCTCCAATCCTTTGGCATCTGCGACACAGCTATTTTGTGGTTCTCTTCCTATCTAACTAACCGTACATTTAGTGTAGCCTTCTCCGGAGCATCCTCTGCCCCGTTACCACTTTCTGTTGGGGTACCTCAAGGCTCTGTCCTCGGTCCCCTTCTCTTTTTAATCTACACGTCATCATTATTAGGTTCCTTAATAAAGTCCCATGGGTTTCAATATCATTTGTATGCCGATGACACCCAAATCTACCTCTCTGCACCAGACCTACCTCCTTCCTTACTAACCCATGTCACTAACTGTCTTTCTCATATCTCATCTTGGATGTCTTCTCACTAACTTAAGTTAAATCTCTCCAAAACTGAACTCCTTATTTTTCCCCTTCTTTCAATATCTCCACCCCCAAAATTTCTATAACTGTTGATAATTCCATCATTACTCCTACCCCGCATGCCCGATGTCTTAGGGTCACACTTGACTCAGATCTTTCCTTCACTCCTCACATTCAGTCCTTGGCTAAAGCCTGCCGCTTCCACCTTAAAAGCATCGCTAAAATTAGACATTTCCTTAAACAAGATACAACTAAGATTTTAATCCACTCTCTCATTCTTTCCCGCCTCGACTACTGCAACTCCGTCCTCATTGGTCTACCTAGCTGCCGCATAGCTCCTTTACAATCCTTTATGAATGCCTCTGCCAGGCTCATCTTCCTTACTCGTCGATCTTTATCTGCTGCGCCTCTCTGCCAATACCTTCCCTGGCTTCCTCTTGCCTCTAGTATTAAACACAAAATCCTCACTCTGACATACAAAGCTCTCAACTGCACTGCTCCCCCCTACATTTCAGAACTGGTCTCCAGATACTCTCCCTCCCGTCCCCTTCGATCAGCTCAGGATCTCCTCCTCTCTTGTTACTTCCTCACATTCCCGTCTACAGGACTTCTCCAGACTGGCCCCCATCTTGTGGAACTCCCTGCCTCGCTCCACAAGACTCTCCCCTAGTTTTAACAGCTTCAAGCGCTCCCTAAAAACTCTACTATTCAGGGATGCTTACAACCAACACTAACCTTTCCTAACTCTATTGCTTTCCCCTTGAACCCCTTAGAATGTAAGCCTATGAGCCCAGCTGTTTGCAGATCGCCTTCATAAGAGCCGACTACAACAGTGAAACTCTCGGCAGGGCCCTCTACCCACTTGATCCCTGCAAAAGCTATCCTGTACACCGACTATGTTTACAGCGCTGCGGAATCTGTTGGTGCTCTACAAATACCTGATAATAATAATAGTTGGCAACACAGATTTTGTTCCCAGACTGTGCACAGGCCGGGCACGCGCAGGAGGGAGCTGAGCGCACAGGCCGGGCACGCGCAGGAGGGAGCTGAGCGCACAGGCCGGGCACGCGCAGGAGGGAGCTGAGCGCACAGGCCGGGCACGCGCAGGAGGGAGCTGAGCGCACAGGCCGGGCACGCGCAGGAGGGAGCTGAGCGCACAGGCCGGGCACGCGCAGGAGGGAGCTGAGCGCACAGGCCGGGCACGCGCAGGAGGGAGCTGAGCGCACAGGCCGGGCACGCGCAGGAGGGAGCTGAGCGCACAGTGATGTGCTAACAGATCTCTTTAGAGTGATGTAACATGAGACATGTATCTTGTAGTATCTACAGTGCACCAGGGTGAATTTACCACAGTCAAGGACTTACGTTCACCGTAGCCGACCAGCAGCACAGCGTGGTCAATCATCCAGGGGTTGCATAGTATACGGAACGGGTGGGAAATGCCCTTTCTGTAAAACTGGTAAACAACATAAATATGTAACTGAGACTGTCCTGATAATGTTCAGTCAGGGGTCACACTACATTATACACCCAGCACTGTCTGAGCCTGTCCTGATCATGTGCAGTCAGAGGGTCACACTACAATATACACCCAGCACTGTCTGAGCCTGTCCTGATATTGTGCAGTCAGGGGTCACACTACATTATACACCCAACACTGTCTGAGCCTGTCCTGATCATGTGCAGTCATAGGGACAGCCTACCTGCATAGCAAAAGCATTCAGAGCTATAGAAATGGGCCCATTCTGTGCAAGCCAGGCTGCAATCTCTGAAAAAAAATAAATTAAAAGAGAGATAAAACAATTTATTCTTATTGTTACCAGAGCAGAAAGGTGTCACCCGCACACCCCAAGTGTCCAAAACACTAATACACCCAATACATGTACACTCATCACCAAGAAGCCCACCTGACAGCAGCCCACCACTGGTGCACACGCCCACCTGACAGCAGCCCATCACTGGTGCACACGCCCACCTGACAGCAGCCCACCAGACCAACACCATCCAACTACTGGTACACGCAACCAGCATCAGAATCCCAGCTGAAACCCACCTTACAGTACCACCCACTATTATGTAGACACAAATTAACACAAACATAACAGTAGTGTAAATAACACCCCTTCCACCTACGTGTCTCGTCCTTTGGGATCTCCACTGAGCTGTTGATATAGGCAGACACTTTATCTGTGGCAAAGCTGCACGCCTCCTTGTGACCGTGGTAGCTGTAATCATTCTCAGATTCCAATCCCCCTGTAATAAGTAAATAAGTCAGTGTTTAGGGGCACAAACTCTCTATCCAGTTAGTTTTTGCCTACGCGCGAGTAACCTGTGTTGCGGAGTACATACAAACTAACACAAAGTACCTGAATGTTTCATAGTATTATATACAAACATAATAACCAAAATCACATATAAAGCGAAATGCGCGTCTTAAAAGGCTCAACCCTTCTGAGGGCTTAAAATACAGATATCTGTTAATTTATCTATCCCTTTATATTCAGTATATCATTACAATGTGATAAACAGGTATATAGTCTGCTATGTTCTACCTCATCAGGTACTTTACTGCAGTGTTTTTCAACTCCAGTTATCAAGGCACACTAACAGGCAAGATTTTCATGTTATCTAAACTAAAGCACAGAAATATCAGCTGATGGGTGAGAACAGGCTAGTAACCATGCTTACTGATCAGCTGATTATTTCACCTGTGCACTCTTTCAGATGATATGAAAATCTGGCCAGTTATGGGTACTTAAGGACTGGAGTGGAGAAACACTGGTTTACTCATCGTCTCCATCACTGTTAAGTCATATCGATCACGCTGCTTACGTTAACACTTCACACATAATCCCGTTATTTTGTGTGTGTAATAGGTTTAATTAAAGTTGTATCTAATAATAAACAAAGAAGCAAAATCACACAACACTGTGCTGCGAGTATGAATAGAAACATAGAACCGAAAAGAGAAAATAAAATGTACAAAGAACTAAAGAGAAAGCGAACACAAATAACTAATCTCATACAGTATAGAGTGAGGCATTTATGGACCGTTAAGCATAATCTAGAACAAAACAATTTTATATTTACATTTTATCAAAAGGGGATGATATAGAAGAGTAATTCATGGAGATGATTTAATAGAGCACACTAGAGAAGAATCCATATGAGTGTTAACCTCAGTCCAACATGGCTTAAGCACATTCCCACCAGATATTACCAAGAGGAACCTCCCCACACGCTCTCCAGCACCTACCAGATACTGAGGGATACACAGATTTAAGTCCAATAGCTACAAGTTTCCATCTCATTAATACATTTAATTTTCTTTCTAAAATGAGGAGCTGATCTAAAAGATTGCTTGGTGAATGCCCCATTATTAAACAAAGTGCATCAGTCTAGCATTCTGAACAGGGAACTGCTTTTACGTGATGATGTCACACACAATAAGGATTTATACACAGAAACTGACGCTACCTCATTGCTTCCAGAGAGAAGGTTTTTTGTCTCCAGCACCTAACAGACTGACATGCATCTTCTCGTTTGACATTCACATGTGAGATTTAAAATTATGTATTACCATAAAGCCATTTGCTACTATAAATAAACAGGACTATCAGAATACACAAAATCTGCATACAGGTCAATTGTTCGCTAACAATATTTCCACAGCGACACTATGGGGACAGCAATGACTCACATGATATTATAGACGAGGGCCTTCAGAGTTCCTATAATATCCAGGACATATAAAGAGCCTGCACACCATTAAGCAAATATCCATATGTCACAAATTATGGAAACATACGTTAAGTACCTACCTAGCTTCTCAATGGCATCATAAGCGTTTGAGGGAAGGCCTCCTCCACAGGCGTGGTCTTCTCCGTCACAATCAACCAGCTCTGTAATTACGTAAGTTTCAATAAGACAGAATCTGGGTATCGATAGCAGTGGGCTTTATTGTCTAGAGATATTATGGGGGTACAACCCCCCCCCACATATTCCGCTATCAATAGAGATTACGGCACTCGCCATTGCAGTAGATCAGCTCTCTGCCCCTCAGGGACCATTCACAGATGTGTATGTGAGACTGAAATCAGTTCTGGCTTAATTATTTTTATAAAAACTCCAAATGTAACCAGACATAAAATAATGTAATAAGACCAGTTCAAAAAACATAATTTATGCTTACCTGATAAATTCCTTTCTCCTGTAGTGTAGTCAGTCCACGGGTCATCCATTACTTATGGGATATTAACTCCTCCCCAACAGGAAGTGCAAGAGGATCACCCAAGCAGAGCTGCTATATAGCTCCTCCCCTCTACGTCACACCCAGTCATTCGACCGAAAACCAAACGAGAAAGGAGAAACTATAGGGTGCAGTGGTGACTGGAGTATAATTTAAAATTTAGACCTGCCATAAAAAACAGGGCGGGCCGTGGACTGACTACACTACAGGAGAAAGGAATTTATCAGGTAAGTATAAATTATGTTTTCTCCTGTTAAGTGTAGTCAGTCCACGGGTCATCCATTACTTATGGGATACCAATACCAAAGCTAAAGTACACGGATGACGGGAGGGACAGGCAGGATCTTTATACGGAAGGAACCACTGCCTGAAGAACCTTTCTCCCAAAAACAGCCTCCGAAGAAGCAAAAGTGTCAAATTTGTAAAATTTGGAAAAAGTATGAAGAGAAGACCAAGTTGCAGCCTTGCAAATCTGTTCAACAGAGGCCTCATTCTTAAAGGCCCAAGTGGAAGCCACAGCTCTAGTAGAATGAGCTGTAATCCTTTCAGGAGGTTGCTGTCCAGCAGTCTCATAGGCTAAACGTATTATGCTACGAAGCCAAAAGGATAGAGAGGTAGCAGATGCTTTTTGACCTCTCCTCTGTCCAGAATAAACGACAAACAGGGAAGAAGTTTGGCGAAAATCTTTAGTTGCCTGTAAATAAAATTTCAGGGCACGGACTACGTCTAGATTGTGCAGAAGTCGTTCCTTCTTTGAAGAAGGGTTAGGGCACAATGATGGAACAACAATCTCTTGATTGATATTCTTGTTAGTGACTACATTAGGTAAGAACCCAGGTTTAGTACGCAGAACTACCTTATCTGAATGAAAAATCAGATAAGGAGAATCACAATGTAAGGCTGATAACTCTGAGACTCTACGAGCCGAGGAAATAGCCATTAAAAACAGAACTTTCCAAGATAACAGCTTGATATCAATGGAATGAAGGGGTTCAAACGGAACCCCCTGTAAAACGTTAAGAACTAAGTTTAAGCTCCACGGTGGAGCTACAGTTTTAAACACAGGCTTAATCCTAGCCAAAGCCTGACAAAAAGCCTGAACGTCTGGAACTTCTGACAGACGTTTGTGTAAAAGGATGGACAGAGCTGAGATCTGTCCCTTTAAGGAACTTGCAGATAAACCCTTTTCTAAACCTTCTTGTAGAAAAGACAATATCCTAGGAATCCTAACCTTACTCCATGAGTAACTCTTGGATTCGCACCAGTGTAAGTATTTACGCCATATCTTATGGTAAATCTTCCTGGTAACAGGTTTCCTAGCCTGTATTAAGGTATCAATTACTGACTCCGAAAATCCACGCTTTGATAAAATCAAGCGTTCAATTTCCATGCAGTCAGCTTCAGAGAAATTAGATTTTGATGTTTGAAAGGACCCTGAATTAGAAGGTGCTGTCTCAGAGGCAGAGACCAAGGTGGACAGGATGACATGTCCACTAGATCTGCATACCAGGTCCTGCGTGGCCACGCAGGCGCTATTAGAATCACCGATGCTTTCTCCTGTTTGATCCTGGCAATCAAACGAGGAAGCATCGGGAAGGGTGGAAACACATAAGCCATCCTGAAGGTCCAAGGTGCTGTCAAAGCATCTATCAGGACCGCTCCCGGGTCCCTGGACCTGGACCCGTAACAAGGAAGCTTGGCGTTCTGGCGAGACGCCATGAGATCCATATCTGGTTTGCCCCAACGTCGAAGTATTTGGGCAAAGACCTCCGGATGAAGTTCCCACTCCCCCGGATGAAAAGTCTGGCGACTTAGGAAATCCGCCTCCCAGTTCTCCACTCCTGGGATGTGGATCGCTGACAGGTGGCAAGAGTGAGACTCTGCCCAGCGAATTATCTTTGATACTTCCATCATCGCTAGGGAACTCCTTGTCCCTCCCTGATGGTTGATGTAAGCCACAGTCGTGATGTTGTCCGACTGAAACCTGATGAACCTCAGAGTTGCTAACTGAGGCCAAGCCAGAAGGGCATTGAGAACTGCTCTCAATTCCAGAATGTTTATTGGAAGGAGACTCTCCTCTTGAGTCCACGATCCCTGAGCCTTCAGGGAATTCCAGACAGCGCCCCAACCTAGAAGGCTGGCGTCTGTTGTTACAATTGTCCAGTCTGGCCTGCTGAAGGGCATCCCCCTGGACAGATGTGGCCGAGAAAGCCACCATAGAAGAGAATCTCTGGTCTCTTGATCCAGATTCAGCGTAGGGGACAAATCTGAGTAATCCCCATTCCACTGACTTAGCATGCACAATTGCAGCGGTCTGAGATGCAGGCGTGCAAAAGGAACTATGTCCATTGCCGCTACCATTAAGCCGATTACCTCCATGCATTGAGCCACTGACGGGTGTTGAATGGAATGAAGGACACGGCAAGCATTTAGAAGCTTTGTTAATCTGTCCTCTGTCAGGTAAATTTTCATTTCTACAGAATCTATAAGAGTCCCCAAGAAGGGAACTCTTGTGAGTGGTAAGAGAGAACTCTTCTCCTCGTTCACTTTCCACCCATGCGACCTTAGAAATGCCAGCACTAACTCTGTATGAGACTTGGCAGTTTGGAAGCTTGACGCTTGTATCAGAATGTCGTCTAGGTACGGAGCTACCGAAATTCCTCGCGGTCTTAGTACCGCCAGAAGAGAGCCCAGAACCTTTGTAAAGATTCTTGGAGCCGTAGCCAACCCGAAGGGAAGAGCTACAAACGGGTAATGCCTGTCTAGGAAGGCAAACCTTAGATACCGGTAATGTTCTCTGTGAATCGGTATGTGAAGGTAAGCATCCTTTAAATCCACTGTGGTCATGTACTGACCTCTTTGGATCATGGGTAAGATTGTCCGAATAGTTTCCATTTTGAACGATGGAACTCTTAGGAATTTGTTTAGGATCTTTAAATCCAATATTGGTCTGAAGGTTCCCTCTTTTTTGGGAACCACAAACAGATTTGAGTAAAACCCTTGTCCGTGTTCCGACCGCGGAACTGGGTGGATCACTCCCATTAGTAAAAGGTCTTGTACACAGCGTAGAAACGCCTCTTTCTTTATCTGGTTTGTTGACAACCTTGAAAGGTGAAATCTCCCTTGTGGAGGAGAAGCTTTGAAGTCCAGAAGATATCCCTGAGATATGATCTCCAACGCCCAGGGATCCTGGACATCTCTTGCCCAAGCCTGGGCGAAGAGAGAGAGTCTGCCCCCCACTAGATCCATTTCCGGATCGGGGGCCCTCACTTCATGCTGTCTTAGGGGCAGCAGCAGGTTTTCTGGCCTGCTTGCCCTTGTTCCAGGTCTGGTTAGGTTTCCAGCCTTGTCTGTAGCGAGCAACAGCTCCTTCCTGTTTTGGAGCAGAGGAAGTTGATGCTGCTCCTGCCTTGAAGTTACGAAAGGCACGAAAATTAGACTGTCTAGCCCTAGGTTTGGCTCTGTCTTGAGGCAGGGCATGGCCTTTACCTCCCGTAATATCAGCGATAATTTCTTTCAAACCGGGCCCGAATAAAGTCTGCCCCTTGAAAGGTATATTAAGTAATTTAGATTTAGAAGTTACATCAGCTGACCAGGATTTTAGCCACAGCGCTCTGCGTGCCTGAATGGCGAATCCGGAATTCTTAGCCGTAAGTTTAGTTAAATGTACTACGGCATCAGAAATAAATGAATTAGCTAGCTTAAGGGTTTTAAGCTTGTGTGTAATCTCATCTAATGGCGCGGAGTCAAGGGTCTCTTCCAGAGACTCAAACCAAAATGCTGCTGCAGCCGTGACAGGCGCAATGCATGCAAGGGGTTGCAATATAAAACCTTGTTGAACAAACATTTTCTTAAGGTAACCCTCTAACTTTTTATCCATTGGATCTGAAAAGGCACAGCTATCCTCCACCGGGATAGTGGTACGCTTAGCTAAAGTAGAAACTGCTCCCTCAACCTTAGGGACCGTTTGCCATAAGTCCCGTGTGGTGGCGTCTATCGGAAACATTTTTCTGAATATAGGAGGGGGTGAGAAAGGCACACCGGGTCTATCCCACTCCTTAGTAACAATTTCAGTAAGTCTCTTAGGTATAGGAAAAACGTCAGTACTCGTCGGAACCGCAAAATATTTATCCAACCTACACATTTTCTCTGGGATTGCAACTGTGTTACAATCATTCAGAGCCGCTAACACCTCCCCTAGCAATACACGGAGGTTTTACAGCTTAAACTTAAAATTTGAAATGTCTGAATCCAGTTTATTTGGATCAGATCCGTCACCCGCAGAATGAAGCTCTCCGTCCTCATGTTCTGCAAATTGTGACGCAGTATCAGACATGGCCCTAGCATTATCAGCGCACTCTGTTCTCACCCCAGAGTGATCTCGTTTACCCCTAAGTTCTGGCAATTTAGACAAAACTTCAGTCATAACATTAGCCATGTCTTGTAGAGTGATTTGTAATGGCCGCCCTGATGTACTTGGCGTTACAATATCACGCACCTCCTGAGCGGGAGATGCAGGTACTGACACGTGAGGCAAGTTAGTCGGCATAACTTCCCCCTCGTTGTCTGGTGAATGTTGCTTAACATGTACAGATTGACTTTTATTTAAAGTAGCATCAATGCAATTAGTACATAAATTTCTATTGGGCTCCACCTTGGCTTTTGAACATATTGCACAAAGAGATTCCTCTGTGTCAGACATGTTTAACAAACTAGCAATTAGACTAGCAAGCTTGGAAATACTTTTCAACTAAATTTACAAGCAATATGCAAAACGTTACTGTGCCTTTAAGAAGCACAGAAAAACTGTCATGGTTGAATAACAATGAACCGGATTAGGTATAGAAACCAAATTTTCACAGTAAAAGCATAAATTTAGCAAAGGATTGCACACATTAGCAATGGATGATTAACCCTTAATATCAGAAAAAACGTATAACAATTGAAAATATAAGCGTTTTTATCACAGTCAAAGCACAGTCTCACAGGTCTGCTGTGAGTGATTACCTCCCTCAAAACTAGTTTTGAAGACCCCTGAGCTCAGTGGAGACGTCCTGGATCATGCAGGGAGAAAAAGGCAGACTGTGACTGAATTTCTGATGCGTAGTAAAAGCGCCAAAATAGGCCCCTCCCACTCACAATACAACAGTGAGGGAAGCTCAGCAAACTGTTTTAATTTAAAACAAACGACAGCCATGTGGAAAATAACGCCCAAAACAATTTTTCACCAAGTACCTCAGATAATTAAACGATTTAACATGCCAGCAAACGTTTAAAATCTAATTTATGAAATGTCATTAAAAGCCTGCTGCTAGTCGTTCACACTGCAAGTTAGGCTAAAAGTTATATGCATACAGTATTTTCCCAGTGAAGTGCCATTCCCCAGAAATACTTAAGTGTAAACATACATACATATCAGCCTGATACCAGTTGCTACTACTGCATTTAAGGCTGTACTTACATTATATCGGTATTAGCAGTATTTTCTCAGTCAATTCCATTCCTTAGAAAATAATATACTGCAACATACCTCTTTGCAGGTGAACCTGCCCGCTGTCCCCTGATCTGAAGTTACCTCGCTCCTCAGAATGGCCGAGAACAGCAAATGGATCATAGTTACGTCCGCTAAGATCATACAAAAAACTCAGGTAGATTCTTCTTCAAATTCTGCCTGAGAAGAAAAACAACACACTCCGGTGCCGTTTAAAATAACAAACTTTTGATTGAAGATATAAAAACTAAGTTTAATCACCACAGTCCTCTCACACATCCTATCTATTAGTTGGGTGCAAGAGAATGACTGGGTGTGACGTAGAGGGGAGGAGCTATATAGCAGCTCTGCTTGGGTGATCCTCTTGCACTTCCTGTTGGGGAGGAGTTAATATCCCATAAGTAATGGATGACCCGTTGACTGACTACACTTAACAGGAGAAATACATTCTTTGGTCAATATTTATTTTGGCCCTATAATGTACCTGCAATTTCTTTATTATACTAACACTAGAGAGGCTGCATGCTGATATATACGGTGCATATATAAACAATTATTGTGTGTGCTGACCTTATGTAATGTAGCACTTAATTACTGATATATACTGTGCATATATAAACATTTATTGTGTGTGCAGACCTTTTGTTAGCAGCACTTAATTACTGATATATACTGTGCATATATAAACATTTATTGTGTGTGCAGATCTTATGTAATGTAGCACTTAATTACTGATATATACTGTGCATATATAAACATTTGTGTGTGCAGACCTTATGTATTGCAGCACTTAATTACTGATATATACTGTGCATATATAAACATTTATTGTGTGTACAGACCTTATGTAATGTAGCACTTAATTACTGATATATACTGTGCATATATAAACATTTATTGTGTGTACAGACCTTATGTAATGTAGCACTTAATTACTGATATATACTGTGCATATATAAACATTTATTGTGTGTGCAGATCTTTAGTAATGCAGCACTTTATTACTGATATATACTGTGCATGTATATATAAACATTTATTGTGTGTGCAGACATTATGTAATGGTGCACTTAATTACTAATATATACTGTGTATATATAAACATTTATTGTGTGTGCAGACCTTATGTAATGCAGCACTTAATTACTGATATATACTGTCCATATATGAACATTTATTGTGTGTGCAGACCTTTTGTAATGTAGCACTTAATTACTGATATATACTGTGCATATATAAACATTTATTGTGTGTGTAGACCTTATGTAATGCAGCACTTAATTACTGTTATATACTGTACATAGATAAACATTTATTGTGTGTGCAGACCTTATGTAATGTAGCACTTAATTACTGATATATACTGTACATAGATAAACATATATTGTGTGTGCAGACCTTTGGTAATGTGGCACTTATTTACCGATATATACACTGTACACACACACACACATATACATATATATATATATATATATATATACACACACACACACACTTATATGCAGAACAAGCTGAGTTGTATAACTATACGTCACTGATCCTTACCTTGCTCGGAGAGGGAAACCAGAGAGCCTTTATGCAGGAACCACTGTCCTTCAATATTCCCTGTAACTGAAAAAGCCCAGCAGGACCCGCACATTCCCTAAGGAAGAGAAAGAATAGTAATTCTAATAATGAGAAGAGGAAAAAACAAAGAACAAAGTGCTGCGCAGACAGAACTCTCTCACCTGGTTCTTAACCTCAGTGACTGCACCATGGTCTCGCCAGTCCCACCCTGCAGGGGGAGGGTCCTTGGGAATCTCCGCCTTCTTCATGGGCCGTGGAGGTTGAGTGGATAGCAAAGGGTTCAGATACAGAGCTCTGAACTCTTCCTCTAGAAGATAAACGGCAGAATCAGCCCATCATGCACAGCTCGTTAGTGGCGCAACCTATATTGTAGCACCAGTTCTGCTTATTCTAACATGTGAAAATTAACGGTGTATAATTATAAAACAAATAAATGTGGCACAATATATATATATATATATATATATATAACAAAAGCAAGTTGCAGCAGACGAGTAGGTTAAAAGTTCCAAATTTTATTCCATAGCTTTTAAATATATATCCACAACATCCATGGAGACAGTGAGCAAACACAATCACTTGTGCAAAACGGCTGACATGTTTCGACCCTCAGGTCGTAATCATAGCTGTTTAAAGAAACACCTAACCACCTATTTAAGGGAGTAGGTTACATCTCATTAGTTAAAAATGAATTAATTAAAAATTCAACAAGGTGTGTCATTAGGTAATTCCAATACCTGCTCATACAATTTAATTTAATTTAAGGTGCCCTATATAATTCCAAAAATACTGTGTATTAAAGTACGAATAATTAACTGGACAAACCAGTAGAGGGATCAGATAAATACAGAGATAAATGGCTGAACATGGTTTTAAATGTTTGTAATATACATGATTTAAAATAACATTTAAAATTAAAACACATTATTAGAAGAATGGAGAAACCACTGAGCTGGGTAAACAAAAAATGGGGGGATAAATAACTGAATGAAAAAATAATAATAGTAAGTTAAGTGAACCTAACAATCAAACATCTTTGTTAGGAAAAGTATAAATAGTAAACCATAGAATAAATAAAGCATTAAATTGTATCGGTTTACATTACAAAGATTATTTGTTTACTTCATATTATGTATATATATATAGCTCACTGAAGAGAATGATATACAAAAAAAAGTAATATTATCTGTCATGACAGTTACTGCTCTTACACAAGAACATATATATATATATATATATATATATATATATATATATTTATATATTAATATATTATTTCTTGTCTCAGTTTACTATACAATATACAAGTAGAAAACCCTTTAGCTGAACCGCTAGGGACCGGAAAAGGTTTGGATTTTGGGAATGGTTTGGATATTGGAATATTTGCATCTGTAAAAATGTGACAGTTTGTAGAGGGGATGGGACCGAGTGTAAACAACAATATCTTATGTCCACTAATGGTAGTTTTATATTGTATGTAATACTTGTGTATACACAGCACCATCAGAAACATAGTACAGTACTGTAACCAGAAAGGAAATATTATCACACATAATTACTTTCGCTTCGAGACTCAATATTACCTGCAGATATCTGGCACGGCGATGGGGTCTAATATGGCCCCATCGTATGCCAATATCTACATGTCTGATTTTGAGAAATCATTCCTTTGGAATAAGGACACACCATCTATAGTATTCTACGTAAGATACATAGATGACGTCTTTCTTATCTGGCGGGGGGGACAACACACATTACTTGAATGGTTTGAACAAATGAACAAAACAGCCACACCGGTGAGGTTTAAAATCACATATAGTGAAACAGAAATACATTTTTTGGACCTTAATGTCTATATTCAAAATGTAACATTAGGCACCACACTTTATCACAAACCTACCGATAGGAATTCCATTCTATGTGCAAATAGCTGCCACCCACCAGCTCTACTCAAAGGAATTATCAAATCACAAATGATACGAGTAATACGCAATAACTCTAGTAAACCTACAGGGGTCTCCCAACTTCAATACATGAGGGATAAGTTCATACAGCGGGGGTACAAGAAAAGGATAATAGATGAAATCCTACAAGAAGTACTACCGTACACACAAGAGACTCTCATATACAAAGAAGATATAATCCAACCAACAAATAGGCTCATAATGGTGACTACCTTTTCACCCAACACCACTGAGGCTGGCAATATACTGAGAAGACATTGGCCAGTGGTCCAATCAGATCCCAAATTAAGGTTTGCACACAACCTTACACCAATGATTGCCTACCGAAGGGGCACCAACCTAAGAGATCTCTTAGTAAAAACAGACCCCAAAAGATGCTACTTGAACAAAGTAAACGTCAACATTAAAGGCTCATATCGATGCTTAGGCTGTACCACATGTAACGGTCTAATAACCACCAAAACATTCCACCATCCGCACACTAACCAAGTGTACCACATAAAGCATTCCTTATCATGCAACACAACACATGTAATCTATTTACTGTTTTGCCCATGTGCCCGGTTTTATATTGGAAAAACCAGTGGCACATTACAAGAAAGGATGGCCAACCACAGGCGGGCAATACGAGTGGCACTTGACACAGGGGAGTCTGACCAACCTGTAGTCAGACACTGTGCACAAAGGCGACACCAGGTATCCAGCATAAGATACATCCAAACTGACCACATCCCCCAGCTGGAAAGAGGAGGAGACCGCAAGAAAGCCCTACTCAGGAGAGAGGCGGAATGGATGTACAGATTGGGAACGATACATGCAGGGGGTCTCAACTCGGCACCAGATTTCAAGGCACTGATATAGGTAGGAGATACATACTAGGGTATGCCACTAAGGTACAGTGCTCCACATAACGGGGAGATAGGGACACAGACCCCATGGGGGGTAGTGTCCTTTTCATACTCCGATGATATGAATGAGGGGAGACATGGTAGTGACTCCCACTATTCATTGGATAAGACACACACCGGGCAAGTTACCAATACAATTACCCTCCTAAACCTATGCATACAGTAGCAAACATGAAAGGAAAGACAACATACATGGACACTATACGAGTCTGAGATGAATGGAAGGAAATACATCACAGCCTAAGGAACACAGGAATTGAGTAGAAGTAAAGATCCGATACACAGGGATCCAGAGGCAAAGCTAACCCTAAGATGTGAGAATGTCGCGAATTCTCACATAAATGACCATGAGGGTGGCAAGTGTATAAGGACAATAAGAACTGTCTAAATTCCAGTAAATGGTAACATCCGGTTATTAGCAAGATGGCATCTATATATATATATAAGGTCTAAGTAGCAATATTAGATTTAAATAGTCATATGCAAGTAGCATATTTGCTAATATGTAGCATTTTGTTTAATTTTAGGTTTTATAGAGGTCTTATCTCTGGACACTTATGGAAAAAGTGTTTAGACCAATTAGACAAAACTAGACTTGTGGTGAATATATGGTGTGTAATAGGCATAAGCATGAACACAGTAGGGGCAACAGTAATAAAACATAATTTATGCTTACCTGATAAATTCCTTTCTCCTGTAGTGTAGTCAGTCCACGGATCATCCATTACTTATGGAATATATCTCTTCCTAACAGGAAACTGCAAGAGAATTACCCAGCAGAGCTGCTATATAGCTCCTCCCCTCACCTATCATACTCAGTCATTCGACCAAAGCAGATGAGAAAGGAGGAACCATAGGGTACAGTGGTGACTGGAGTTTAATTAAAATTTAGACCTGCCGTAAAAACAGGGCGGGCCGTGGACTGACTACACTACAGGAGAAAGGAATTTATCAGGTAAGCATAAATTATGTTTTCTCCTGTTAAGTGTAGTCAGTCCACGGATCATCCATTACTTATGGAATACCAATACCAAAGCTAAAGTACACGGATGAAGGGAGGGACAAGGCAGGAACATTAAACAGAAGGAACCACTGCCTGAAGTACCTTTCTCCCAAAAATAGCCTCCAACGAAGCAAAAGTGTCAAATTTGTAAAATTTTAAAAAAGTGTGAAGCGAAGACCAAGTCGCAGCCTTGCAAATCTGTTCAACAGAGGCCTCATTTTTAAAGGCCCAGGTGGAAGCCACAGCTCTAGTAGAATAAGCTGTAATCCTTTCAGGAGGCTGCTGTCCAGCAGTCTCATAGGCTAAGCGTATTATGCTACGAAGCCAAAAAGAGAGAGAGGTAGCCGAAGCCTTTTGACCTCTCCTCTGTCCAGAGTAAACGACAAACAGGGAAGAAGTTTGACGAAAATCCTTAGTTGCCTGCAAATAGAATTCCAGGGCACGGACTACGTCCAGATTATGCAAAAGTCGTTCCTTCTTTGAAGAAGGGTTAGGACACAATGATGGAACAACAATCTCTTGATTGATATTCCTGTTAGTAACTACCTTAGGTAAGAACCCAGGTTTAGTACGCAGGACTACCTTGTCTGAATGGAAAATCAGATAAGGAGAATCACAATGTAAGGCAGATAACTCAGAGACTCTTCGAGCCGAGGAAATAGCCATCAAAAACAGAACTTTCCAAGATAACAGCTTGATATCAATGGAATGAAGGGGTTCAAATGGAACGCCTTGAAGAACATTAAGAACTAAGTTTAAGCTCCACGGCGGAGCAACAGACTTAAACACAGGCTTAATCCTAGTTAAAGCCTGACAGAAAGCCTGAACGTCTGGAAATTCAGCCAGACGTTTGTGTAGAAGAATAGACAGAGCAGAAATCTGTCCCTTTAACGAACTAGTAGATAAGCCCTTTTCTAAACCCTCTTGTAGAAAGGACAATATCCTAGGAATCCTAACCTTACTCCATGAGTAACTCTTGGATTCGCACCAATGTAAATATTTACGCCATATCTTATGGTAAATTTTTCTGGTAACAGGCTTCCTAGCCTGTATTAAGGTATCAATAACCGACTCCGAGAAGCCACGCTTTGATAGAATCAAGCGTTCAATCTCCATGCAGTCAGCCTCAGAGAAATTAGATTTGGATGTTTGAAAGGACCCTGAATTAGAAGGTCCTGTCTCAGAGGCAGAGACCACGGTGGACAGGATGACATGTCCACTAGGTCTGCATACCAGGTCCTGCGTGGCCACGCAGGTGCTATCAGAATCACCGAAGCTCTCTCCTGTTTGATCTTGGCAATCAAACGAGGAAGCATCGGGAATGGTGGAAACACATAAGCCATGTTGAAGACCCAAGGGGCTGTCAGAGCATCTATCAGCACCGCTCCCGGGTCCCTGGACCTGGATCCGTAACAAGGAAGCTTGGCGTTCTGACGAGACGCCATGAGATCCAGATCTGGTTTGCCCCAACGACGAATCAGTTGAGCAAAGACCTCCGGATGAAGCTCCCACTCCCCCAGATGAAAAGTCTGGCGACTTAGAAAATCCGCCTCCCAGTTCTCCACGCCTGGGATGTAGATCGCTGACAGGTGGCAAGAGAGAGACTCTGCCCAGCGAATTATCTTTGAGACTTCCAACATCGCTAGGGAACTTCTGGTTCCCCCTTGATGGTTGATGTAAGCCACAGTCGTGATGTTGTCCGACTGAAATCTGATGAACCTCAGAGTTGCTAACTGAGGCCAAGCTAGGAGAGCATTGAATATTGCTCTTAACTCCAGAATATTTATTGGGAGGAGTTTCTCCTCCTGAGTCCATAATCCCTGAGCTTTCAGGGAATTCCAGACTGCTCCCCAGCCTAGAAGGCTGGCGTCTGTTGTTACAATCGTCCAATCTGGCCTGCGAAAGGTCATCCCCTTGGACAGATGTGGCCGAGAAAGCCACCATAGAAGAGAATCTCTGGTCTCTTGATCCAGATTTAGTAGGGGGGACAAATCTGAGTAATCCCCGTTCCACTGACTTAGCATGCACAATTGCAGTGGTCTGAGATGCAGGCGCGCAAATGGTACTATGTCCATTGCCGCTACCATTAAGCCGATTACTTCCATGCACTGAGCTACTGACGGGTGTGGAATGGAGTGAAGGACACGGCAAGCATTTAGAAGTTTTAATAACCTGGCCTCTGTCAGGTAAATTTTCATCTCTACAGAATCTATAAGAGTCCCTAGAAAGGGAACTCTTGTAAGTGGTAATAGAGAACTCTTTTCCACGTTCACCTTCCACCCATGCGACCTCAGAAATGCCAGAACTATCTCTGTATGAGACTTGGCAGTTTGAAAACTTGACGCTTGTATCAGAATGTCGTCTAGGTACGGAGTCACCGCTATGCCTCGCGGTCTTAGTACCGCCAGAAGTGATCCTAGAATTTTTGTAAAGATTCTTGGAGCCGTAGCTAATCCGAAGGGAAGAGCTACAAACTGGTAATGCCTGTCTAGGAAGGCAAATCTCAGATACCGGTAATGGTCCTTGTGAATCGGTATGTGAAGGTAGGCATCCTTTAGATCCACTGTGGTCATGTACTGACCCTCTTGGATCATGGGAAGGATGGTTCGAATAGTTTCCATTTTGAATTATGGAACTCTTAGAAATTTGTTTAGGATTTTTAAGTCCAAGATTGGCCTGAAGGTTCCTCTTTCTTGGGAACCACAAATAGGTTTGAATAGAATCCCTGCCCGTGTTCCGTCCGCGGAACTGGGTGGATTACCCCCATTAGTAAGAGGTCTTGTACACAGCGTAGAAACGCCTCTTTCTTTATTTGGTTTGCTGATAACCTTGAAAGATGAAATCTCCCCCGTGGAGAAGAAGTTTTGAAGTCCAGGAGATATGATCTCCAACGCCCAGGGATCCTGGACATCTCTTGCCCAAGCCTGGGCGAAGAGAGAAAGTCTGCCCCCCACTAGATCCGTTTCCGGATAGGGGGCCCTCTCTTCATGCTGTTTTGGGGGCAGCAGCAGGTTTCTTGGCCTGCTTGCCCCTGTTCCAGGACTGGTTAACTTTCCAGCCCTGTCTGTAACAAGCAACAGCTCCTTCCTGTTTTGGAGCGGAGGAAGTTGATGCTGCTCCTGCCTTGAAGTTACGAAAGGCACGAAAATTAGACTGTTTGGCCTTTGATTTGGCCCTGTCCTTGGGTAGAGCATGGCCCTTACCTCCCATAATGTCAGCAATAATTTCTTTCAAGCCGGGCCCGAATAAGGTCTGCCCAATTTAGATTTAGAAGTCACGTCAGCTGACCAGGATTTAAGCCATAGCGCTCTGCGTGCTTGGATGGCGAATCCGGAGTTCTTAGCCGTAAGTTTGGTTAAATGCACAACGGCATCAGAAACAAATGCGTTAGCTAGCTTAAGTGTCTTAAGCTTGTTGATTATTTCATCCAATGGAGCTGAGCAAATGGCCTCTTCCAGAGACTCAAACCAGAATGCTGCCGCAGCAGTGACAGGCGCAATGCATGCGAGGGGCTGTAAAATAAAACCTTGTTGAACAAACATTTTCTTAAGGTAACCCTCTAATTTTTTATCCATTGGATCTGAAAAGGCACAACTATCCTCCACCGGGATAGTGGTACGCTTAGCTAAAATAGAAACTGCTCCCTCCACCTTAGGGACCGTCTGCCATAAGTCTCGTGTGGTGGCATCAATAGGAAACATTTTCCTAAATATGGGAGGAGGGGTAAAAGGCACACCCGGTCTATCCCACTCCTTGCTAATAATCTCTGTAAGCCTTTTTGGTATAGGAAATACGTCAGTACACACCGGTACCGCATAGTATCTATCCAACCTACATAATTTCTCTGGAATTG
Source organism: Bombina bombina (assembly GCF_027579735.1). Classification (NCBI taxonomy): domain Eukaryota; kingdom Metazoa; phylum Chordata; class Amphibia; order Anura; family Bombinatoridae; genus Bombina; species Bombina bombina. Next base: position 18,106,203 of record NC_069505.1, read on the forward strand.
CAACCGTGTTGCAATCATTCAGAGCCGCTAATACCTCCCCTAGCAATGTGCGGAGGTTCTCTAGCTTAAATTTAAAATTGGAAATCTCTGAATCCAGTCTCCCTGGATCAGATCCGTCACCCACAGAATGAAGCTCTCCGTCCTCACGTTCTGCAAACTGTGACGCAGTATCTGACATGGCTCTCATCTCATCCGCGCGCTCTATCCTTAACCCAGAGCTATCGCGCTTGCCTCTTAATTCTGGCAACTTAGATAATACTTCTGTCATAACAGTAGCCATGTCTTGCAAAGTGATTTGTAAGGGCCTCCCTGATGTACTTGGCGCCACAAAATCACACACCTCCTGAGCGGGAGGCGAAGGTACTGACACGTGAGGAGAGTTAGTCGGCATAACTTCCCCCTCGTCGTCTGGTGATAATTTCTTTACATGTAAAGATTGACTTTTATTTAAAGTAGCATCAATGCAATTAGTACACAAATTTCTATTGGGCTCCACATTGGCCTTTAAACATAGTGAACAAAGAGATTCATCTGAGTCAGACATGTTTAAACAAACTAGCAATGAGACTAGCAAACTTGGAAATACTTTTCAAAATTAATTTACAAGCAATATAAAAAAACGTTACTGTGCCTTTAAGAAGCACAGAAAAACTGACACAGTTGAAATAACAATGACCAAAATAGTTATAGCAACCAAATTTTCACAGTAAATGTATTAAGTTAGCAAAGGATTGCACCCACCAGCAAATGGATGATTAACCCCTTAGTACCCAAAAACGGATAACAATTATATAATTAACGTTTTTCTCACAGTCAAATACACTGTCACAGGACTGCTGTGCCTGATTACCTCCCTCAAAATGGATTTTGAAGACCCCTGAGCTCCCTAGAGACGATCTGGATCATTGAGGATGAAGTAGACAGATTGTGACTGAATTTTTACTGCGCAAAAAAGCGCTAAAATAGGCCCCTCCCACTCATATTACAACAGTGGGGAAGCTCAGAAACTGTTTCTATGCAGAAAACAAAAATGGCCATGTGGTAAAAATCATGCCCTAATAAGTTTTATCACCAAGTACCTCACAAAAACGATTAACAAGCCAGTAAACGTTTTAAACATACATTTGAAAGTTATGTATTATTATTAATAAGCCTGCTACCAGTCGTTTTTACTGCAGTTAAGGCTCATACATTATTTCAGTATTAACAGTATTTTCAGAGTCAATTCCATTCCTTAGAAAAATACATTCAGTGTACACACACACACACACACACACATCAGCCTGATACCAGTCGCTATCACTGCATTTAAGGCTGAACTTACTTTACAATGGTATCAGCAGTATTTTCTCAGTCAATTCCATTCCTCAGAAAATAAATTACTGCACATACCTCATTTGTTGCAGGGGAGCCCTGCATGCTATTCCCCTTCTCTGAAGTTACCTCACTCCTCAGATGAGAACAGCCAGTGGATCTTAGTTACGTCTGCTAAGACCATAGAAAAAAACCCAGGCAGATTCTTCTTCTAATGCTGCCTGAGAATAAACAGCACACTCCGGTGCCATTTAAAAATAACAAACTTTTGATTGTAGAAATAAACTAAGTTAAAAAACACCACAGATCTCTCACAGCTTCCTTATTAGTTAGGCTGCAAGAGAATGACTGAGTATGATAGGTGAGGGGAGGAGCTATATAGCAGCTCTGCTGGGTAATTCTCTTGCAGTTTCCTGTTAGGAAGAGATATATTCCATAAGTAATGGATGATCCGTGGACTGACTACACTTAACAGGAGAAATGTATGATTCATTTAGATAATTTTTAAGATATTGGGCATCAGTAGCTAACAGGTGACCAAGATAGCAAACATAATGCCATAGAAAATAATGTAACAGCAGCGAGCGGAAGATGACATGCTCCAAACATATGGCCAACCAAGGTTACCGTGGTAACCCAGATAAACAACTGGTCATTAAGCAGCCCGCACACGACACAATATAATAGGCAGCTTCCAATATAAATATACACAGCAAAGAATGCCCACACAACGTACTATGTACACAATAGATAGATAAAGCAATGCAGAGATGTTGCAGCACTGGATATGTAGAAGGCTGAAGTAAAAGCCTAATATGTGAGATAACAGTCTGAGCGCAAAATTGGTTATAACACTTAGAGAAACACACAGAGATATAATCATTTTAATTATGCACATTTGATACTTGCAAAAGATTGTGATCTGAAGTTATTCACAATTATAAAGTATAATATTCCCGGATAATGTATAACAGCGTAAACCAGAAGTTTACTTCCGGTTTCAAATCACTGGAACGCACACTGCGCTCCACACACAAGTGTTTGGCGGTTTTTCTTGGGTCACTAGAGGTACACAGATATTTTGCATTGATGTAATTTACATGTTGATATATATATGAGTTGTATTTGACACTATTGTTATGCTGATGACGGGGACTTGCTCCTTGAAAACGTTAAATTAAAAAAAGAGACCTTTTTTGTTCTTAACTTCACAAAACACCTGAGAGTGCAGTTTCTTTATTGATGATATTTGTGACATTACTGCACCCAGGCAGATGACCTTAGGTGGGTATATCCTGTGCAAGGGACGGTATTATATATATATTAATTATTCTAATATTTCTTGTCTCAGTTTACTATACAATATACAAGTAGAAAAGCCTTTAGCTGAATCGCTTGGGACCGGAAAAGGTTTGGATTTTGGGAATGGTTTGGATATTGAAATATTTGCATCTGTAAAAATGTGACAGTTTGTAGAGGGGATGGGACCGAGTGTAAACAATCTCTTATGTCCGCTAATGGTAGTTTTATATCGTATGTAATACTTGTGTATACACAGCACCATCACAAACATAGTACAGTACTGTAACCAGAAAGGAAATATACACAGTTATTTGCATTTTAGGACACAAAAACCTTTCCTCATGGACAGGAAAAAACAGTAATGTTTAAGTCATTTTATTTTTAAAAACATATACAATTAAAAGTTTGGATTTTAATTTCAGTTTGCGGTACGGTAGTTTTACTGATTATAGTGCAAAGGAACCAGCTGCTACAAACTGCACCTGTGAGGCCGAATTAACAAAGGTCTGTCGGACCTGATCCAACAGTGCGGTTTAGGTCCGACAGACCTCGCTGAATGCGGAGAGCAATACGCTCCCCGTATTCAGCATTGGACCAGCAGCTCACAAGAGCTGCTGGTGCAACGCCACCCCCTGCAGATTTGCAGCCAATCGGCTGCCAGCAGGGAGGTGCCAATCAACCCGATCGTATTCGATCGGGTTGAATTGCGGCGATTCCTGTCCGCCTCATCAGAGCAGACGGGCAGCGTTATGGAACAGCGGTCTGAAGACTCGACAGAAACACGGCCCTTCACGCTCTATACGGAGCTTGATAAATTGGCCTCTGTGTGAGCTGTAGAATAAAAAGTAGCTTTTGTAGACTTCAAGCAAGAATCATTCCAATACTCATTTAATGCTACTTGCGTAAGTACAAGTGAGTTCCCGTTACCCACCAGTCAGATCGCTGTATTTAGTCACGCCGTACTCTGCGGTACCCTGGTCCATCTCCTGGATACTTCGCGCCTTCTTCAGGTTTTCAGAAAATACCTGCAAACGTCTCTCGGCCTCTAATGAGAGTCAGAAAAAAACAAAAAACAAATCTCACTCACAGTTGTGAAATAAATGCACAGAATGTATAACCCCCAGAAACAAAGAGGTAGATACAGTTATATCAATAATTTTATCTGACTTGCCAGACCTAGAGCTGACAGACTGCACTGTGTATAATGTACCAGACCTAGAGGTGACAGGCTGTACTGTGTATAATGTGCCAGACCTAGAGGTGACAGGCTGTACTGTGTATAATGTGCCAGACCTAGAGGTGACAGGCTGTACTGTGTATAATGTGCCAGACCTAGAGGTGACAGGCTGTACTGTGTATAATGTGCCAGACCTAGAGGTGACAGGCTGTACTGTGTATAATGTGCCAGACCTAGAGGTGACAGGCTGTACTGTGTATAATGTGCCAGACCTAGAGGTGACAGACTATACTGTGTATAATGTGCCAGACCTAGAGGTGACAGACTGTACTGTGTATAATGTGCCAGACCTAGAGGTGACAGGCTGTACTGTGTATAATGTGCCAGACCTAGAGGTGACAGGCTGTACTGTGTATAATGTGCCAGACCTAGAGGTGACAGGCTGTATAATGTACCAGACCTAGAGGTGACAGGCTGTACTGTGTATAATGTGCCAGACCTAGAGGTGACAGGCTGTACTGTGTATAATGTACCAGACCTAGAGGTGACAGGCTGTACTGTGTATAATGTACCAGACCTAGAGGTGACAGGCTGTACTGTGTATAATGTGCCAGACCTAGAGGTGACAGGCTGTACTGTGTATAATGTGCCAGACCTAGAGGTGACAGGCTGTACTGTGTATAATGTGCCAGACCTAGAGGTGACAGGCTGTACTGTGTATAATGTGTCAGACCTAGAGGTGACAGGCTGTACTGTGTATAATGTGTCAGACCTAGAGGTGACAGGCTGTACTGTGTATAATGTGTCAGACCTAGAGGTGACAGGCTGTACTGTGTATAATGTGCCAGACCTAGAGGTGACAGGCTGTACTGTGTATAATGTGCCAGACCTAGAGGTGACAGGCTGTACTGTGTATAATGTGCCAGACCTAGAGGTGACAGGCTGTACTGTGTATAATGTGCCAGACCTAGAGGTGACAGGCTGTACTGTGTATAATGTACCAGACCTAGAGGTGACAGGCTGTACTGTGTATAATGTGCCAGACCTAGAGGTGACAGGCTGTACTGTGTATAATGTACCAGACCTAGAGGTGACAGTCTATACTGTGTATAATGTACCAGACCTAGAGGTGACAGGCTGTACTGTGTATAATGTGCCAGACCTAGAGGTGACAGGCTGTACTGTGTATAATGTGCCAGACCTAGAGGTGACAGGCTGTACTGTGTATAATGTGCCAGACCTAGAGGTGACAGGCTGTACTGTGTATAATGTGCCAGACCTAGAGGTGACAGGCTGTACTAAGTATAATGTACCAGACCTAGAGGTGACAGGCTGTACTGTGTATAATGTACCAGACCTAGAGGTGACAGGCTGTACTGTGTATAATGTACCAGACCTAGAGGTGACAGACTGTACTGTGTATAATGTACCAGACCTAGAGGTGACAGACTGTACTGTGTATAATGTACCAGACCTAGAGGTGACAGACTGTACTGTGTATAATGTACCAGACCTAGAGGTGACAGGCTATACTGTGTATAATGTACCAGACCTAGAGGTGACAGGCTGTACTGTGTATAATGTACCAGACCTAGAGGTGACAGGCTGTACTGTGTATAATGTGCCAGACCTAGAGGTGACAGGCTGTACTGTGTATAATGTACCATGACCTAGAGGTGACAGGCTGTACTGTGTATAATGTACCAGACCTAGAGGTGACAGGCTGTACTGTGTATAATGTACCAGACCTAGAGGTGACAGGCTGTACTGTGTATAATGTACCAGACCTAGAGGTGACAGGCTATACTGTGTATAATGTACCAGACCTAGAGGTGACAGGCTGTACTGTGTATAATGTACCAGACCTAGAGGTGACAGGCTGTACTGTGTATAATGTACCAGACCTAGAGGTGACAGGCTATACTGTGTATAATGTACCAGACCTAGAGGTGACAGGCTATACTGTGTATAATGTACCAGACCTAGAGGTGACAGGCTGTACTGTGTATAATGTGCCAGACCTAGAGGTGACAGGCTGTACTGTGTATCATGTACCAGACCTAGAGGTGACAGGCTATACTGTGTATAATGTGCCAGACCTAGAGGTGACAGGCTGTACTGTGTATAATGTGCCAGACCTAGAGGTGACAGGCTGTACTGTGTATAATGTGCCAGACCTAGAGGTGACAGGCTGTACTGTGTATAATGTACCAGACCTAGAGGTGACAGGCTGTACTGTGTATAATGTGCCAGACCTAGAGGTGACAGGCTTGTACCGTGTATAATGTACCAGACCTAGAGGTGACAGCTGTACTGTGTATAATGTACCAGACCTAGAGGTGACAGGCTGTACTGTGTATTAATGTGCCAGACCTAGAGGTGACAGGCTGTACTGTGTATAATGTACCAGACCTAGAGGTGACAGGCTGTACTGTGTATAATGTGCCAGACCTAGAGGTGACAGGCTGTACTGTGTATAATGTGCAGACCTAGATGGTGACAGGCTGTACTGTGTATAATGTACCAGACCTAGAGTGTGACAGGCTGGAGCTGTGTATTAATGTACCAGACCTAGAGGTGACAGGACTGTACTGCTGTATAATGTGACAGACCTAGAGGTTACAGGCTGTACTGTTATAATGTACCAGACCTAGAGGTGACAGGCTGTACTGTGTATAATGTGCAGACCTAGATGTGACCAGGCTATACTGTGTTTACATGTACCAGACCCTAGAGGTGACAGGCTGTACTGTGTATAATGTACCAGACCTAGAGGTGACAGGCTGTACTGTGTATAATGTACCAGACCTAGAGGTGACAGGCTATACTGTGTATAATGTGCCAGACCTAGAGGTGACAGGCTGTACTGTGTATAATGTACCAGACCTAGAGGTGACAGGCTATACTGTGTATAATGTACCAGACCTAGAGGTGACAGGCTGTGTACGTGTTATAATGTAGCCAGAACCTAGAGGGTGACACAGCTATACTGTGTATAATGTAGCCAGACCTAGAGGTGACAGTCTGTACTGTGTATAATGTCCAACAGACCTAGAGGGTTGACAGGCTGTACTGTGTATAATGTACCAGACCTAGAGGTGACAGGTGTACTGTGTACTAATGTGCCAGACCTAGAGGTTGACAGGGGCACTGTACTGTGTATAATGTTGCCAGACTAGAGGTGAAGGCTGTGTACTGTGTAATAATGTACCAGACCTAGAGGTGACAGGCTTGTACTGTGTATAATGTACCAGACCTAGAGGTGAAGGCGTGTAATGTGTATAATGTACCAGACTAGAGGTGACAGGCTATACTGTGTATAATGTGCCAGAACTAGAGGTGAATAGCTCTGTACTGTGTATAATGTGCCAGACCTAGAGGTGACAGGCATATACTGGGTATAATGTGCCAGACCTAGAGGTGACAGGCTGTACTGTGTATAATGTGCCAGACCTAGAGGTGACAGACTGTACTGTGTATAATGTACCAGACCTAGAGGTGACAGGCTGTACTGGTGATAATGTGCCAGACCTAGAGGTGACAGGCTGTACTGTGTATAATGTACCAGACCTAGAGGTGACAGGCTGTACTGTGTATAATGTGCCAGACCTAGAGGTGACAGGCTGTACTGTGTATAATGTACCAGACCTAGAGGTGACAGGCTGTACTGTGTATAATGTACAGACCTAGAGGTGACAGGCTGTACTGTGTATAATGTACCAGACCTAGAGGTGACAGGCTGTACTGTGTATAATGTACCAGACCTAGAGGTGACAGGCTGTACTGTGTATAATGTACCAGACCTAGAGGTGACAGGCTGTACTGTATATAATGTACAAGACCTAGAGGTGACAGGCTGTACTGTGTATAATGTACCAGACCTAGAGGTGACAGGCTGTACTGTGTATAATGTACCAGACCTAGAGGTGACAGGCTGTACTGTGTATAATGTACCAGACCTAGAGGTGACAGGCTGTACGGTGTATAATGTGCCAGAGCTAGAGGTGACAGGCTGTACTGTGTATAATGTACCAGACCTAGAGGTGACAGGCTGTACTGTGTATAATGTGCCAGACCTAGAGGTGACAGGCTGTACTGTGTATAATGTACCAGACCTAGAGGTGACAGACTATACTGTGTATAATGTACCAGACCTAGAGGTGACAGGCTGTACTGTGTATAATGTACCAGACCTAGAGGTGACAGGCTGTACTGTGTATAATGTACCAGACCTAGAGGTGACAGGCTATACTGTGTATAATGTACCAGACCTAGAGGTGACAGACTGTACTGTGTATAATGTACCAGACCTAGAGGTGACAGGCTGTACTGTGTATAATGTACCAGACCTAGAGGTGACAGGCTGTACTGTGTATAATGTGCCAGACCTAGAGGTGACAGGCTGTACTGTGTATAATGTACCAGACCTAGAGGTGACAGGCTGTACTGTGTATAATGTACCAGACCTAGAGGCTGACAGGCCTGTACTGTGTATAATGTACCAGACCTAGAGGTGACAGGCTGTACTGTGTATAATGTACCAGACCTAGAGGTGACAGGCTGTAGCTGTGTATAATGTGCCCAGACCTAGAGGTGACAGGCTGTACTGTGTATAATGTGCCTTAGACCTAGAGGTGACAGGCTGTACTGTGTATAATGTGCCAGACCTAGAGGTGACAGGCTGTACTGTGTATAATGTACCAGACCTAGAGGTGACAGGCTGTACTGTGTATAATGTACCAGACCTAGAGGTGACAGTCTATACTGTGTATAATGTACCAGACCTAGAGGTGACAGGCTTTACTGTGTATAATGTACCAGGACATAGAGGTGACTGGCAATACTGTGTATAATGTGCCAGACCTAGAGGTGACAGGCTGTACTGTGTATAATGTACCAGACCTAGAGGTGACAGGCTATACTGTGTATAATGTACCAGACCTAGAGGTGACAAGCTATACTGTGTATAATGTGCCAGACCTAGAAGTGACAGGCTGTACTGTGTATAATGTACCAGACCTAGAGGTGACAGGCTATACTGTGTATAATGTACCAGACCTAGAGGTGACAGGCTGTACTGTGTATAATGTGCCAGACCTAGAGGTGACAAGCTATACTGTGTATAATGTGCCAGACCTAGAGGTGACAGTCTATACTGTGTATAATGTACCAGACCTAGAGGTGACAGGCTGTACTGTGTATAATGTACCAGACCTAGAGGTGACAGGCTGTACTGTGTATAATGTGCCAGACCTAGAGGTGACAGACTGTACTGTGTATAATGTGCCAGACCTAGAGGTGACAGGCTGTACTGTGTATAATGTACCAGACCTAGAGGTGACAGGCTGTACTGTGTATAATGTACCAGACCTAGAGGTGACAGGCTGTACTGTGTATAATGTACCAGACCTAGAGGTGACAGGCTGTACTGTGTATAATGTGCCCAGACCTAGAGGTGACAGGCTGTACTGTGTATAATGTGACCAGACCTAGAGTGTGCAGGCTTGTACTGTGTATAATGTGCCAGACCTAGAGGTGACAGGCTGTACTGTGTATAATGTCCAGACCTAGAGGTGACAGGCATGTACTGTGTATAATGTACCGACCTAGAGGTTAAGGCTGTACTGTGTATAATGTACCAGACCTAGAGGTGACAGGCTGTACTGTGTATAATGTACCAGACCTAGAGGTGACAGCCTGTACTGTGTATAATGTACCAGACCTAGAGGTGACAGGCTGTACTGTGTATAATGTACCAGACCTAGAAGGTGACAGCTGTACTGTGTATAATGTGCCAGACCTAGAAGGGTGGACCAGGCTGTACTGTGTATAATGTGCCAAGACCTAGAGGGTGACAGGCTGTACTGTGTATAATGTGCCAGACCTAGAGGGTGACAGGCTGTACTGTGTATAATGTGCCAGACCTAGAGGTGACAGGCTGTACTGTGTATAATGTGCCAGACCTAGAGGTGACAGGCTGTACTGTGTATAATGTGCCAGACCTAGAGGTGACAGGCTTGTACTGTGTATAATGTGCCATACATAGAGGTGACAGGCTGTACTGTGTATAATGTGCCAGACCTAGAGGTGACAGGGCTTACACTGTTGTATAATGTGCCAGAGCTAGAGGTGACAGGCTGTACTGTGTATAATGTGCCGAGACCTAGAGGTGACAGGCCTGTACTGTGATATAATGTGCCAAGACCTAGAGGTGACAGGCTGTACTGTGTATAATGTGCCAGACCTAGGTGGTGACAGGCTGTACTGTGTATAATGTACCAGACCTAGAGGTGACAGGCTGTACTGTGTATAATGTGCCAGACCTAGAGGTGACAGGCTGTACTGTGTATAATGTACCAGACCTAGAGGTGACAGGCTGTACTGTGTATAATGTACCAGACCTAGAGGTGACAGGCTGTACTGTGTATAATGTGCCAGACCTAGAGGTGACAGGCTGTACTGTGTATAATGTGCCAGACCTAGAGTGACAGTCTGTACTGTGTATAATGTGCCAGACCTAGAGGTGACAGGCTGTACTGTGTATAATGTCCAGACCTAGAGGTGACAGGCTGTACTGTTAATAATGTTCCAGACCTAGAGGTGACAGCTGTACTGTGTATAATGTACCAGACCTAGAGGTGACAGGCTGTACTGTGTATAATGTACCAGACCTAGAGGTGACAGGCTGTACTGTGTATAATGTACCAGACCTAGAGGTGACAGGCTGTACTGTGTATAATGTACCAGACCTAGAGGTGACAGGCTGTACTGTGTATAATGTGCCAGACCTAGAGGTGACAGGCTGTACTGTGTATAATGTACCAGACCTAGAGGTGACAGGCTGTACTGTGTATAATGTGCCAGACCTAGAGGTGACAGGCTATACTGTGTATAATGTACCAGACCTAGAGGTGACAGGCTGTACTGTGTATAATGTGCCAGACCTAGAGGTGACAGGCTGTACTGTGTATAATGTACCAGACCTAGAGGTGACAAGCTATACTGTGTATAATGTACCAGACCTAGAGGTGACAGGCTGTACTGTGTATAATGTACCAGACCTAGAGGTGACAGGCTGTACTGTGTATAATGTGTCAGACCTAGAGGTGACAGGCTATACTGTGTATAATGTACCAGACCTAGAGGTGACAGGCTGTACTGTGTATAATGTACCAGACCTAGAGGTGACAGGCTATACTGTGTATAATGTGCCAGACCTAGAGGTGACAGGCTGTACTGTGTAAATGTGCCAGACCTAGAGGTGACAGGCTGTACTGTGTATAATGTGCCAGACCTAGAGCTGACAGGCTGTACTGTGTATAATGTGACAGACCTAGAGGTGACAGGCTGTACTGTGTATAATGTACCAGACCTAGAGGTGACAGGCTGTACTGTGTATAATGTGCCAGACCTAGAGGTGACAGACTATACTGTGTATAATGTACCAGACCTAGAGGTGACAGGCTGTACTGTGTATAATGTGCCAGACCTAGAGGTGACAGGCTGTACTGTGTATAATGTACCAGACCTAGAGGTGACAGGCTGTACTGTGTATAATGTACCAGACCTAGAGGTGACAGGCTGTACTGTGTATAATGTGCCAGACCTAGAGGTGACAGGCTGTACTGTGTATAATGTACCAGACCTAGAGGTGACAGGCTGTACTGTGTATAATGTACCAGACCTAGAGGTGACAGGCTGTACTGTGTATAATGTGCCAGACCTAGAGGTGACAGGCTGTACTGTGTATAATGTGCCAGACCTAGAGGTGACAGGCTGTACTGTGTATAATGTACCAGACCTAGAGGTGACAGGCTGTACTGTGTATAATGTACCAGACCTAGAGGTGACAGGCTGTACTGTGTATAATGTGCCAGACCTAGAGGTGACAGCTGTACTGTGTATAATGTAGCCAGACCTAGAGGTGACAGGCTGTACTGTGTATAATGTGCCAGACCTAGAGGTGACAGGCTAGTACTGTGTATAATGTAGCCAGACCTAGAGGTGACAGGCTGTACTGTGTATAATGTACCAGACCTAGAGGTGACAGGCTGTACTGTGTATAATGTGCCAGACCTAGAGGTGACAGTCTGTACTGTGTATAATGTACCAGACCTAGAGGTGACAGGCTGTACTGTGTATATGTGTCCAGACCTAGAGGTGACAGGCTGGTACTGTGTATAATGTACCAGACCTAGAGGTGACAGGCTGTACTGTGTATAATGTGCCAGACCTAGAGGTGACAGGCTGTACTGTGTATAATGTACCAGACCTAGAGGTGACAGGCTGTACTGTGTATAATGTACCAGACCTAGAGGTGACAGGCTGTACTGTGTATAATGTAGCCAGACCTAGAGGTGACAGGCTGTACTGTGTATAATGTACCAGACCTAGAGGTGACAGGCTGTACTGTGTATAATGTACCAGACCTAGAGGTGACAGGCTGTACTGTGTATAATGTACCAGACCTAGAGGTGACAGGCTGTACTGTGTATAATGTGCCAGACCTAGAGGTGACAGGCTGTACTGTGTATAATGTGCCAGACCTAGAGGTGACAGGCTGTACTGTGTATAATGTACCAGACCTAGAGGTGACAGGCTGTACTGTGTATAATGTGCCAGACCTAGAGGTGACAGGCTGTACTGTGTATAATGTGCCAGACCTAGAGGTGACAGACTATACTGTGTATAATGTACCAGACCTAGAGGTGACAGGCTGTACTGTGTATAATGTGCCAGACCTAGAGGTGACAGGCTGTACTGTGTATAATGTGCCAGACCTAGAGGTGACAGGCTGTACTGTGTATAATGTACCAGACCTAGAGGTGACAGACTGTACTGTGTATAATGTACCAGACCTAGAGCTGACAGGCTGTACTGTGTATAATGTACCAGACCTAGAAGTGACAGGCTGTACTGTGTATAATGTACCAGACCTAGAGGTGACAGGCTGTACTGTGTATAATGTACCAGACCTAGAGGTGACAGGCTGTACTGTGTATAATGTACCAGACCTAGAGGTGACAGACTGTACTGTGTATAATGTGCCAGACCTAGAGGTGACAGGCTGTACTGTGTATAATGTACCAGACCTAGAGGTGACAGGCTGTACTGTGTATAATGTGCCAGACCTAGAGGTGACAGGCTGTACTGTGTATAATGTGCCAGACCTAGAGGTGACAGGCTATACTGTGTATAATGTGCCAGACCTAGAGGTGACAGGCTGTACTGTGTATAATGTACCAGACCTAGAGGTGACAGGCTGTACTGTGTATAATGTGCCAGACCTAGAGGTGACAGGCTGTACTGTGTATAATGTACCAGACCTAGAGTGACAGGCTGTACTGTGTATAATGTACCAGACCTAGAGGTGACAGGCTACTGTGTATAATGTACCAGACCTAGAGGTGACAGGCTGTACTGTGTATAATGTGCCAGACCTAGAGGTGACAGGCTGTACTGTGTATAATGTGCCAGACCTAGAGGTGACAGGCTGTACTGTGTATAATGTACCAGACCTAGAGGTGACAGGCTGTACTGTGTATAATGTGCCAGACCTAGAGGTGACAGGCTGTACTGTGTATAATGTACCAGACCTAGAGGTGACAGGCTGTACTGTGTATAATGTACCAGACCTAGAGGTGACAGGCTGTACTGTGTATAATGTACCAGACCTAGAGGTGACAGGCTGTACTGTGTATAATGTGCCAGACCTAGAGGTGACAGGCTGTACTGTATAATATGCCAGACCTAGAGGTGACAGGCTGTACTGTGTATAATGTACCAGACCTAGAGGTGACAGGCTGTACTGTGTATAATGTACCAGACCTAGAGGTGACAGGCTGTACTGTGTATAATGTACCAGACCTAGAGGTGACAGGCTGTACTGTGTATAATGTGCCAGACCTAGAGGTGACAGGCTGTACTGTGTATAATGTGCCAGAGCTAGAGGTGACAGGCTGTACTGTGTATAATGTACCAGACCTAGAGGTGACAGGCTGTACTGTGTATAATGTACCAGACCTAGAGGTGACAGGCTGTACTGTGTATAATGTACCAGACCTAGAGGTGACAGGCTGTACTGTGTATAATGTACCAGACCTAGAGGTGACAGGCTATACTGTGTATAATGTACCAGACCTAGAGGTGACAGGCTATACTGTGTATAATGTACCCAGACCTAGAGGTGACAGACTGTACTGTGTATAATGTACCAGACCTAGAGGTGACAGGCTCTACTGTGTATAATGTACCAGACCTAGAGGTGACAGGCTGTACTGTGTATAATGTACCAGACCTAGAGGTGACAGGCTGTACTGTGTATAATGTACCAGACCTAGAGGTGACAGGCTGTACTGTGTATAATGTGCCAGAGCTAGAGGTGACAGGCTGTACTGTGTATAATGTACCAGACCTAGAGGTGACAGGCTGTACTGTGTATAATGTACCAGACCTAGAGGTGACAGGCTGTACTGTGTATAATGTGCCAGACCTAGAGGTGACAGGCTGTACTGTGTATAATGTACCAGACCTAGAGGTGACAGGCTGTACTGTGTATAATGTGCCAGACCTAGAGGTGACAGGCTGTACTGTGTATAATGTACCAGACCTAGAGGTGACAGGCTGTACTGTGTATAATGTGCCAGACCTAGAGGTGACAGGCTGTACTGTGTATAATGTGCCAGACCTAGAGGTGACAGGCTGTACTGTGTATAATGTACCAGACCTAGAGGTGACAGGCTGTACTGTGTATAATGTGCCAGACCTAGAGGTGACAGGCTGTACTGTGTATAATGTACCAGACCTAGAGGTGACAGGCTGTACTGTGTATAATGTACCAGACCTAGAGGTGACAGGCTGTACTGTGTATAATGTACCAGACCTAGAGGTGACAGGCTATACTGTGTATAATGTACCAGACCTAGAGGTGACAGGCTGTACTGTGTATAATGTACCAGACCTAGAGGTGACAGGCTGTTCTGTGTATAATGTGACAGACCTAGAGGTTGACAGCTGTACTGTGTATAATGGTAGCCAGACCTAGAGGTGACAGACTGTACTGTGTATAATGTGCCACAGACCTAGATGTGACAGGCTGTACTGTGCACTAATGTGCCAGAGCCTAGAGGTGACAGGCTGTACTGTGGTATAATGTAGCCCAGACCTAGAGGTGACAGGCTAATTACTGTGTATAATGTGCCACAGACCTAGAGGTGACAGGCTGTACTGTGTATAATGTGCCAGACCTAGAGGTGACAGGCTGTACTGTGTATATGTACCAGACCTAGAGGTGACAGGCTGTACTGTGTATAATGTACCAGACCTAGAGGTGACAGGCTGTACTGTGTATAATGTACCAGACCTAGAGGTGACAGGCTGTACTGTGTATAATGTGCCAGACCTAGAGGTGACAGGCTGTACTGTGTATAATGTGCCAGACCTAGAAGTGACAGGCTGTACTGTGTATAATGTACCAGACCTAGAGGTGACAGGCTGTACTGTGTATAATGTACCAGACCTAGAGGTGACAGGCTGTACTGTGTATAATGTGCCAGACCTAGAGGTGACAGGCTGTACTGTGTATAATGTACCAGACCTAGAGGTGACAGGCTGTATAATGTACCAGACCTAGAGGTGACAGGCTGTACTGTGTATAATGTACCAGACCTAGAGGTGACAGGCTGTACTGTGTATAATGTACCAGACCTAGAGGTGACAGGCTGTACTGTGTATAATGTACCAGACCTAGAGGTGACAGACTGTACTGTGTATAATGTACCAGACCTAGAGGTGACAGGCTATACTATGTATAATGTGCCAGACCAGAGGTGACAGGCTGTACTGTGTATAATGTACCAGACCTAGAGATGACAGGCTGTACTGTGTATAATGTACCAGACCTAGAGGTGACAGGCTGTACTGTGTATAATGTACCAGACCTAGAGGTGACAGGCTGTACTGTGTATAATGTACCAGACCTAGAGGTGACAGGCTGTACTGTGTATAATGTGCCAGACCTAGAGGTGACAGGCTGTACTGTGTATAATGTGCCAGACCTAGAGGTGACAGGCTGTACTGTGTATAATGTGCCAGACCTAGAGGTGACAGGCTGTACTGTGTATAATGTACCAGACCTAGAGGTGACAGGCTGTACTGTGTATAATGTACCAGACCTAGAGGTGACAGGCTGTATAATGTACCAGACCTAGAGGTGACAGGCTGTACTGTGTATAATGTGCCAGACCTAGAGGTGACAGGCTGTACTGTGTATAATGTACCAGACCTAGAGGTGACAGGCTGTACTGTGTATAATGTACCAGACCTAGAGGTGACAGGCTGTACTGTGTATAATGTGCCAGACCTAGAGGTGACAGGCTGTACTGTGTATAATGTACCAGACCTAGAGGTGACAGGCTGTACTGTGTATAATGTGCCAGACCTAGAGGTGACAGGCTGTACTGTGTATAATGTACCAGACCTAGAGGTGACAGGCTGTACTGTGTATAATGTGCCAGACCTAGAGGTGACAGGCTGTACTGTGTATAATGTGCCAGACCTAGAGGTGACAGGCTGTACTGTGTATAATGTACCAGACCTAGAGGTGACAGGCTGTACTGTGTATAATGTACCAGACCTAGAGGTGACAGGCTGTACTGTGTATAATGTACCAGACCTAGAGGTGACAGGCTGTACTGTGTATAATGTACCAGACCTAGAGGTGACAGGCTGTACTGTGTATAATGTACCAGACCTAGAGGTGACAGGCTGTACTGTGTATAATGTACCAGACCTAGAGGTGACAGGCTGTACTGTGTATAATGTACCAGACCTAGAGGTGACAGGCTGTACTGTGTATAATGTACCAGACCTAGAGGTGACAGGCTGTACTGTGTATAATGTACCAGACCTAGAGGTGACAGGCTGTACTGTGTATAATGTACCAGACCTAGAGGTGACAGACTGTACTGTGTATAATGTACCAGACCTAGAGGTGACAGGCTGTACTGTGTATAATGTACCAGACCTAGAGGTGACAGGCTGTACTGTGTATAATGTGCCAGACCTAGAGGTGACAGGCTGTACTGTGTATAATGTAGCCAGACCAGACCTAGAGGTGACAGGCTGTACTGTGTATAATGTACCAGACCTAGAGGTGACAGGCTGTACTGTGTATAATGTACCAGACCTAGAGGTGACAGGCTGTACTGTGTATAATGTACCAGACCTAGATGTGACAGGCTGTACTGTGTATAATGTACCAGACCTAGAGGTGACAGGCTGTACTGTGTATAATGTACCAGACCTAGAGGTGACAGGCTGTACTGTGTATAATGTACCAGACCTAGAGGTGACAGGCTGTACTGTGTATAATGTACCAGACCTAGAGGTGACAGGCTGTACTGTGTATAATGTGCCAGACCTAGAGGTGACAGGCTGTACTGTGTATAATGTACCAGACCTAGAGGTGACAGGCTGTACTGTATAATGTGCCAGACCTAGAGGTGACAGGCTGTACTGTGTATAATGTGCCAGACCTAGAGGTGACAGGCTGTACTGTGTATAATGTGCCAGACCTAGAGGTGACAGGCTGTACTGTGTATAATGTACCAGACCTAGAGGTGACAGGCTGTACTGTGTATAATGTGCCAGACCTAGAGGTGACAGGCTGTACTGTGTATAATGTACCAGACCTAGAGGTGACAGGCTGTACTGTGTATAATGTACCAGACCTAGAGGTGACAGCTGTACTGTGTATAATGTACCAGACCTAGAGGTGACAGGCTGTACTGTGTATAATGTACCAGACCTAGAGGTGACAGGCTGTACTGTGTATAATGTACCAGACCTAGAGGTGACAGGCTGTACTGTGTATAATGTACCAGACCTAGAGGTGACAGGCTGTACTGTGTATAATGTACCAGACCTAGAGGTGACAGGCTGTACTGTGTATAATGTACCAGACCTAGAGGTGACAGGCTGTACTGTGTATAATGTACCAGACCTAGAGGTGACAGGCTGTACTGTGTATAATGTGCCAGAGCTAGAGGTGACAGGCTGTACTGTGTATAATGTACCAGACCTAGAGGTGACAGGCTGTACTGTGTATAATGTACCAGACCTAGAGGTGACAGGCTGTACTGTGTATAATGTACCAGACCTAGAGGTGACAGGCTGTACTGTGTATAATGTACCAGGCTATACTGTGTATAATGTACCAGACCTAGAGGTGACAGGCTGTACTGTGTATAATGTACCAGACCTAGAGGTGACAGGCTGTACTGTGTATAATGTACCAGACCTAGAGGTGACAGGCTGTACTGTGTATAATGTGCCAGACCTAGAGGTGACAGGCTGTACTGTGTATAATGTGCCAGACCTAGAGGTGACAGGCTGTACTGTGTATAATGTGCCAGACCTAGAGGTGACAGGCTGTACTGTGTATAATGTACCAGACCTAGAGGTGACAGGCTGTACTGTGTATAATGTACCAGACCTAGAGGTGACAGGCTGTACTGTGTATAATGTACCAGACCTAGAGGTGACAGGCTGTACTGTGTATAATGTACCAGACCTAGAGGTGACAGGCTATTCTGTGTATAATGTACCAGACCTAGAGGTGACAGGCTGTACTGTGTATAATGTACCAGACCTAGAGGTGACAGGCTGTACTGTGTATAATGTGCCAGACCTAGAGGTGACAGGCTGTACTGTGTATAATGTGCCAGACCTAGAGGTGACAGGCTGTACTGTGTATAATGTACCAGACCTAGAGGTGACAGGCTGTATAGTGTGTATAATGTGCCAGACCTAGAGGTGACAGGCTGTACTGTATAATGTACCAGACCTAGAGGTGACAGGCTGTACTGTGTATAATGTACCAGACCTAGAGGTGACAGGC
Organism: Bombina bombina; assembly: GCF_027579735.1. Taxonomy (NCBI): domain Eukaryota; kingdom Metazoa; phylum Chordata; class Amphibia; order Anura; family Bombinatoridae; genus Bombina; species Bombina bombina. The sequence continues at coordinate 18,124,895 of NC_069505.1, forward strand.
TGTACTGTGTATAATGTACCAGACCTAGAGGTGACAGGCTGTACTGTGTATAATGTACCAGACCTAGAGGTGACAGGCTGTACTGTTGTATAATGTACCAGGACCTAGAGGTGACAGGCTGTACTGTGTATAATGTGTCAGACCTAGAGGTGACAGGCAGTACTGTGTATAATGTAGCCAGACCTAGAGGTGACAGGCTGTACTGTGGTATAATGTTCCAGACCTAGAGGTGACAGGCTGTAACGTGTGTATAATGTCCAGACCTAGGAGTGACAGGCTGTTACTGTGTATAATGTACCAGACCTAGAGGTGACAGGCTGTACTGTGTATAATGTACCAGACCTAGAGGTGACAGGCTCTACTGTGTATAATGTGCCAGACCTAGAGGTGACAGGCTGTACTGTGTATAATGTGCCAGACCTAGAGGTGACAGGCTGTACTGTGTATAATGTACCAGACCTAGAGGTGACAGGCTGTACTGTGTATAATGTGCCAGACCTAGAGGTCTGGCACATTATACTGTGTATAATGTGCCAGACCTAGAGGTGACAGGCTGTACTGTGTATAATGTGCCAGACCTAGAGGTGACAGGCTGTACTGTGTATAATGTACCAGACCTAGAGGTGACAGGCTGTACTGTGTATAATGTGCCAGACCTAGAGGTGACAGGCTGTACTGTGTATAATGTACCAGACCTAGAGGTGACAGGCTGTACTGTGTATAATGTGCCAGACCTAGAGGTGACAGGCTGTACTGTGTATAATGTGCCAGACCTAGAGGTGACAGGCTGTACTGTGTATAATGTACCAGACCTAGAGGTGACAGGCTGTACTGTGTATAATGTGCCAGACCTAGAGGTGACAGGCTGTACTGTGTATAATGTACAGACCTAGAGGTGACAGGCTGTACTGTGTATAATGTACAGACCTAGAGGTGACAGGCTGTACTGTGTATAATGTGCCAGACCTAGAGGTGACAGGCTGTACTGTGTATAATGTGCCAGACCTAGAGGTGACAGGCTGTACTGTGTATAATGTGCCAGACCTAGAGGTGACAGCTGTACTGTGTATAATGTGCCAGACCAGAGGTGACAGGCTGTACTGTGTATAATGTACCAGACCTAGAGGACAGGCTGTACTGTGTATAATGTGCCAGACCTAGAGGTGACAGGCTGTACTGTGTATAATGTGCCAGACCTAGAGGTGACAGGCTGTACTGTGTATAATGTACCAGACCTAGAGGTGACAGGCTGTACTGTGTATAATGTACCAGGCTATACTGTGTATAATGTGCCAGACCTAGAGGTGACAGGCTGTACTGTGTATAATGTACCAGACCTAGAGGTGACAGGCTGTACTGTGTATAATGTACCAGACCTAGAGGTGACAGGCTGTACTGTGTATAATGTGCCAGGCTGTACTGTGTATAATGTACCAGACCTAGAGGTGACAGGCTGTACTGTGTATAATGTACCAGACCTAGAGGTGACAGGCTGTACTGTGTATAATGTACCAGACCTAGAGGTGACGGGCTGTACTGTGTATAATGTAGCAGACCTAGAGGTGACAGGCTGTACTGTGTATAATGTACCAGACCTAGAGGTGACAGGCTGTACTGTTATAATGTGCCAGACCTAGAGGTGACAGGCTGTACTGTGTATAATGTACCAGACCTAGAGGTGACAGGCTGTACTGTGTATAATGTACCAGACCTAGAGGTGACAGGCTGTACTGTGTATAATGTACCAGACCTAGAGGTGACAGGCTGTACTGTGTATAATGTACCAGACCTAGAGGTGACAGGCTGTACTGTGTATAATGTACCAGACCTAGAGGTGACAGGCTGTACTGTGTATAATGAACCAGACCTAGAGTGACAGGCTGTACTGTGTATAATGTACCAGACCTAGAGGTGACAGGCTATACTGTGATAATGTACCAGACCTAGAGGTGACAGGCTGTACTGTGTATAATGTACCAGACCTAGAGGTGACAGGCTGTACTGTGTATAATGTACCAGACCTAGAGGTGACAGGCTGTACTGTGTATAATGTACCAGACCTAGAGGTGACAGGCTGTACTGTGTATAATGTACCAGACCTAGAGGTGACAGGCTGTACTGTGTATAATGTACCAGACCTAGAGGTGACAGGCTGTACTGTGTATAAATGTACCAGACCTAGAGGTGACAGGCTGTACTGTGTATAATGTACCAGACCTAGAGGTGACAGGCTGTACTGTGTATAATGTACCAGACCTAGAGGTGACAGGCTGTACTGTGTATAATGTACCAGACCTAGAGGTGACAGGCTGTACTGTGTATAATGTACCAGACCTAGAGGTGACAGTCTGTACTGTGTATAATGTACCAGACCTAGAGGTGACAGGCTGTACTGTGTATAATGTACCAGACCTAGAGGTGACAGGCTGTACTGTGTATAATGTGCCAGACCTAGAGGTGACAGGCTGTACTGTGTATAATGTGCCAGACCTAGAGGTGACAGGCTGTACTGTGTATAATACCAGACCTAGAGGTGACAGGCTATACTGTGTATAATGTACCAGACCTAGAGGTGACAGGCTGTACTGTGTATAATGTACCAGACCTAGAGGTGACAGCTGTACTGTGTATAATGTGCCAGAACCTAGAGGTGACAGGCTGTACTGTGTATAATGTACCAGACCTAGAGGTGACAGGCTGTACTGTGTATAATGTACCAGACCTAAGAGGTGACAGGCTGTACTGTGTATAATGTACCAGACCTAGAGGTGACAGGCTGTACTGTGATAATGTACCAGACCTAGAGGTGACAGGCTGTACGTGTATAATGTGCCAGACCTAGAGGTGACAGGCTGTACTGTGTATAATGTACCAGACCTAGAGGTGACAGGCTGTACTGTGTATAATGTACCAGACCTAGAGGTGACAGGCTGTACTGTGTATAATGTGCCAGACCTAGAGGTGACAGGCTGTACTGTGTATAATGTACCAGACCTAGAGGTGACAGGCTGTACTGTGTATAATGTACCAGACCTAGAGGTGACAGGCTGTACTGTGTATAATGTACCAGACCTAGAGGTGACAGGCTGTACTGTGTATAATGTACCAGACCTAGAGGTAACAGGCTGTACTGTGTATAATGTGCCAGACCTAGAGGTGACAGTCTGTACTGTGTATAATGTGCCAGACCTAGAGGTGACAGTCTGTACTGTGTATAATGTGCCAGACCTAGAGGTGACAGGCTGTACTGTGTATAATGTACCAGACCTAGAGGTGACAGGCTGTACTGTGCATAATGTGCCAGACCTAGAGGTGACAGGCTGTACTGTGTATAATGTACCAGACCTAGAGGTGACAGGCTGTACTGTGTATAATGTGCCAGACCTAGAGGTGACAGGCTGTACTGTGTATAATGTGCCAGACCTAGAGGTGACAGGCCTGTACTGTAATATGTTCCAGACCTAGAGGTGACAGGCTGTACTGTGTATAATGTGCCAGACCTAGAGGTGACAGGCGTACTGTGTATAATGTGCCAGACCTAGAGTGACAGACTGTACTGTGTATAATGTACAGACCTAGAGGTGACAGGCTGTACTGTGTATAATGTACCAGACCTAGAGGTGACAGGCGTACTGTGTATAATGTACCAGACCTAGAGGTGACAGGCTGTACTGTGTATAATGTGCCAGACCTAGAGGACAGGCTGTACTGTGTATAATGTACCAGAATAGAGGTGACAGGCTGTACTGTGTATAATGTGCCAGACCTAGAGGTGACAGGCTGTACTGTGTATAATGTGACAGACCTAGAGGTGACAGGCTGTACTGTGTATAATGTACCAGACCTAGAGGTGACAGGCTATACTGTGTATAATGTACCAGACCTAGAGGTGACAGGCTGTACTGTGTATAATGTACCAGGCTATACTGTGTATAATGTGCCAGACCTAGAGGTGACAGGCTGTACTGTGTATAATGTACCAGACCTAGAGGTGACAGGCTGTACTGTGTATAATGTACCAGACCTAGAGGTGACAGGCTGTACTGTGTATAATGTACCAGACCTAGAGGTGACAGGCTGTACTGTGTATAATGTGCCAGACCTAGAGGTGACAGGCTGTACTGTGTATAATGTGCCAGAGCTAGAGGTGACAGGCTGTACTGTGTATAATGTGCCAGACCTAGAGGTGACAGGCTGTACTGTGTATAATGTACCAGACCTAGAGGTGACAGGCTATACTGTGTATAATGTACCAGACCTAGAGGTGACAAGCTGTACTGTGTATAATGTGCCAGAGCTAGAGGTGACAGGCTGTACTGTGTATAATGTACCAGACCTAGAGGTGACAGGCTATACTGTGTATAATGTACCAGACCTAGAGGTGACAGGCTGTACTGTGTATAATGTACCAGACCTAGAGGTGACAGACTGTACTGTGTATAATGTGCCAGACCTAGAGGTGACAGGCTGTACTGTGTATAATGTACCAGACCTAGAGGTGACAGGCTGTACTGTGTATAATGTACCAGAGCTAGAGGTGACAGGCTGTACTGTGTATAATGTACCAGAGCTAGAGGTGACAGGCTGTACTGTGTATAATGTACCAGACCTAGAGGTGACAGGCTGTACTGTGTATAATGTGCCAGACCTAGAGGTGACAGGCTGTACTGTGTATAATGTACCAGACCTAGAGGTGACAGGCTATACTGTGTATAATGTACCAGACCTAGAGGTGACAGGCTATACTGTGTATAATGTACCAGACATAGAGGTGACAGACTGTACTGTGTATAATGTACCAGACCTAGAGGTGACAGGCTTACTGTGTATAATGTGACAGACCTAGAGGTGACAGGCTGTACTGTGTATAATGTACCAGACCTAGAGGTGACAGGCTGTACTGTGTATAATGTACCAGACCTAGAGGTGACAGGCTGTACTGTGTATAATGTGCCAGACCTAGAGGTGACAGGCTGTACTGTGTATAATGTACCAGACCTAGAGGTGACAGGCTGTACTGTGTATAATGTACCAGGCTATACTGTGTATAATGTACCAGACCTAGAGGTGACAGGCTGTACTGTGTATAATGTACCAGACCTAGAGGTGACAGGCTGTACTGTGTATAATGTGCCAGACCTAGAGGTGACAGGCTGTATAATGTACCAGACCTAGAGGTGACAGGCTGTACTGTGTATAATGTACCAGACCTAGAGGTGACAGACTATACTGTGTATAATGTACCAGACCTAGAGGTGACAGACTATACTGTGTATAATGTACCAGACCTAGAGGTGACAGACTATACTGTGTATAATGTACCAGACCTAGAGGTGACAGGCTGTACTGTGTATAATGTACCAGACCTAGAGGTGACAGGCTGTACTGTGTATAATGTACCAGGTATACTGTGTAAATGTACCAGACCTAGAGGTGACAGGCTGTACTGTGTATAATGTACCAGACCTAGAGGTGACAGGCTGTACTGTGTATAATGTGCCAGACCTAGAGGTGACAGGCTGTATAATGTACCAGACCTAGAGGTGACAGGCTGTATAATGTACCAGACCTAGAGTGACAGACTGTATACTGTGTATAATGTACCAGACCTAGAGGTGACAGGCTGTACTGTGTATAATGTGCCAGACCTAGAGGTGACAGGCGTACTGTGTATAATGTACCAGACCTAGAGGTGACAGGCTGTACTGTGTATCATGTACCAGACCTAGAGGTGACAGGCTGGTATAATGTACCAGACCTAGAGGTGACAGGCTGTACTGTGTATAATGTACCAGACCTAGAGGTGACAGGCTGTACTGTGATAATGTACCAGACCTAGAGGTGACAGGCTGTACTGTGTATAATGTACCAGACCAAGAGGTGACAGGCTGTACTGTGTAAATGTACCAGACCTAGAGGTGACAGGCTGTACTGTGTATAATGTGCCAGACCTAGAGGTGACAGGCTGTACTGTGTATAATGTGCCAGACCTAGAGGTGACGGCTGTACTGTGTATAATGTACCAGACCTAGAGGTGACAGGCTGTACTGTGTATAATGTGCCAGACCTAGAGGTGACAGGCTGTACTGTGTATAATGTACCAGACCTAGAGGTGACAGGCTGTACTGTGTATAATGTACCAGACCTAAGGTGACAGGCTGTACTGTGTATAATGTACCAGACCTAGAGGTGACAGGCTATACTGTGTATAATGTACCAGACCTAGAGGTGACAGGCTGTACTGTGTATAATGTACCAGACCTAGAGGTGACAGGCTATACTGTGTATAATGTACCAGACCTAGAGGTGACAGGCTGTACTGTGTATAATGTACCAGACCTAGAGGTGACAGGCTGTACTGTGTATAATGTACCAGACCTAGAGGTGACAGTCTGTACTGTGTATAATGTACCAGACCTAGAGGTGACAGGCTGTACTGTGTATAATGTACCAGACCTAGAGGTGACAGGCTGTACTGTGTATAATGTGCCAGACCTAGAGGTGACAGGCTGTACTGTGTATAATGTACCAGACCTAGAGGTGACAGGCTGTACTGTGTATAATGTACCAGACCTAGAGGTGACAGGCTGTATAATGTACCAGACCTAGAGGTGACAGGCTGTACTGTGTATAATGTACCAGACCTAGAGGTGACAGGCTGTACTGTGTATAATGTGCCAGACCTAGAGGACAGGCTGTACTGTGTATAATGTACCAGACCTAGAGGTGACAGCTGTACTGTGTATAATGTACCAGACCTAGAGGTGACAGGCTGTACTGTGTATAATGTACCAGACCTAGAGGTGACAGGCTGTACTGTGTATAATGTGCCAGACCTAGAGGTGACAGGCTGTACTGTGTATAATGTGCCAGACCTAGAGGTGACAGGCTGTACTGTGTATAATGTACCAGACCTAGAGACAGGCTGTACTGTGTATAATGTACCAGACCTAGGTGACAGGCTGTACTGTGTATAATGTGCCAGACCTAGAGGTGACAGGCTGTACTGTGTATAATGTGCCAGACCTAGAGGTGACAGGCTGTACTGTGTATAATGTGCCAGACCTAGAGGTGACAGGCAGTACTGTGTATAATGTGCCAGACCTAGAGGGACAGGCTGTACTGTGTATAATGTACCAGACCTAGAGTGTAAGGCTGTACTGTGTATAATGTGCCAGACCTAGAGGTGACAGTCTGTACTGTGTATAATGTGCCAGACCTAGAGGTGACAGTCTGTACTGTGTATAATGTGTCAGACCTAGAGGTGACAGGCTGTACTGTGTATAATGTACCAGACCTAGAGGTGACAGGCTGTACTGTGCATAATGTGCCAGACCTAGAGGTGACAGGCTGTACTGTGTATAATGTACCAGACCTAGAGGTGACAGGCTGTACTGTGTATAATGTGCCAGACCTAGAGGTGACAGGCTGTACTGTGTATAATGTGCCAGACCTAGAGTGACAGGCTGTACTGTGTATAATGTACCAGACCTAGAGGTGACAGGCTGTACTGTGTATAATGTGCCAGACCTAGAGGTGACAGGCTGTACTGTGTATAATGTGCCAGACCTAGAGGTGACAGACTGTACTGTGTATAATGTGACAGACCTAGAGGTGACAGGCTGTACTGGTAAATGTACCAGACCTAGAGGTGACAGGCTGTACTGTGTATAATGTACCAGACCTAGAGGTGACAGGCTGTACTGTGTATAATGTGCCAGACCTAGAGGTGACAGGCTGTACTGTGTATAATGTGCCAGAATTAGAGGTGACAGGCTGTACTGTGTATAATGTGCCAGACCTAGAGCTGACAGGCTGTACTGTGTATAATGTGACAGACCTAGAGGTGACAGGCTATACTGTGTATAATGTACCAGACCTAGAGGTGACAGGCTATACTGTGTATAATGTACCAGACCTAGAGGTGACAGGCTGTACTGTGTATAATGTACCAGACCTAGAGGTGACAGGCTGTACTGTGTATAATGTGCCGAACCTAGAGGTGACAGTCTGTACTGTTTAATAATGTACCAGACCTAGAGGTGACAGGCTGTACTGTGTATAATGTGACAGACCTAGAGGTGACAGGCTGTACTGTGTATAATGTACCAGACCTAGAGGTGACAGGCTGTACTGTGTATAATGTTACCAGACCTAGAGGTGACAGGCTGTACTGTGTATAATGTACCAGACTAGAGGTGACAGGCTGTACTGTGTATAATGTGCCAGAGCCTAGAGGTGACAGGCTGTACTGTGTATAATGTACCAGACCTAGAGGTGACAGGCTGTAACTGTGTATAATGTACCAGACCTAGAGGTGACAGCTGTACTGTGTATAATGTGCCAGACTAGAGGTGACAGTGCTACTGTGTATAATGTACCAGACCTAGAGGTGACAGGCTATACTGTGTATAATGTACCAGACCTAGAGGTGACAGGCTGTACTGTGTATAATGTACCAGACCTAGTGACAGACTGTACTGTGTATAATGTGCCAGAACCTAGAGGTGACAGGCTGTACTGTGTAAATGTACCAGACCTAGAGGTGACAGGCTGTACTGTGTATAATGTTCCAGAGCTAGAGGTGACAGGCTGTACTGTGTATAATGTACCAGAGCTAGAGGTGACAGGCTGTACTGTGTATAATGTACCAGACCTAGAGGTGACAGGCTGTACTGTGTATAATGTGCCAGACCTAGAGGTGACAGGCTTACTGTGTATAATGTACCAGACCTAGAGGTGACAGGCTATACTGTGTATAATGTACCAGACCTAGAGGTGACAGGCTATACTGTGTATAATGTACCAACCTAGAGGTGACAGACTGTACTGTGTATAATGTACCAGACCTAAGGTGACAGGCTGTACTGTGTATAATGTGACAGACCTAGAGGTGACAGGCTGTACTGGTATAATGTACCAGACCTAGAGGTGACAGGCTGTACTGTGTATAATGTACCAGACCTAGAGGTGTGACAGGCTGTACTGTGTATAATGTGCCAGACCTAGAGGTGACAGGCTGTACTGTGTATAATGTACCAGACCTAGAGTGACAGGCTGTACTGTGTATAATGTACCAAGGCTAACTGTGTATAATGTACCAGACCTAGAGGTGACAGGCTGTACTGTGTATAATGTACCAGACCTAGAGGTGACAGGCTGTACTGTGTATAATGTGACCAGACTAGAGGTGACAGGCTGTACTGTGTATAATGTGCAGAACCTAGAGGTGACAGGCTGTACTGTGTATAATGTGCCAGACCTAGAGGTGACAGGCTGTACTGTGTATAATGTACCAGACCTAGAGGTGACAGACTATACTGTGTATAATGTACCAGACCTAGAGGTGACAGACTATACTGTGTATAATGTACCAGACCTAGAGGTGACAGGCTGTACTGTGTATAATGTACCAGACCTAGAGGTGACAGGCTGTACTGTGTATAATGTACCAGGCTATACTGTGTATAATGTACCAGACCTAGAGGTGACAGGCTGTACTGTGTATAATGTACCAGACCTAGAGGTGACAGGCTGTACTGTGTATAATGTGCCAGACCTAGAGGTGACAGGCTGTATAATGTACCAGACCTAGAGGTGACAGGCTGTACTGTGTATAATGTACCAACCTAGGTGACAGACTATACTGTGTTAATGTACCAGACCTAGAGGTGACAGGCTATACTGTGTATAATGTGCCAGACCTAGAGGTGACAGGCTGTACTGTGTATAATGTACCAGACCTAGAGGTGACAGGCTGTACTGTGTATAATGTACCAGACCTAGAGGTGACAGGCTGTAATAATGTAACCAGACCTAAGGTGACAGGCTGTACTGTGTATAATGTACCAGACCTAGAGGTGACAGGCTGTACTGTGTAAATGTACCAGACCTAGAGGTGACAGTTTCTTACTGTGTATAATGTACCAGACCTAGAGGTGACAGGCTGTACTGTGTATAATGTACCAGACCTAGAGGTGACAGGCTGTACTGTGTATAATGTGCCAGACCTAGAGGTGACAGGCTGTACTGTGTATAATGTGCCAGACCTAGAGGTGACAGGCTGTACTGTGTATAATGTACCAGACCTAGAGGTGACAGGCTATACTGTGTATAATGTACCAGACCTAGGGTGACAGGCTGTACTTGTATAATGTGCCAAGACCTAGAGGTGACAGGCTGTACTGTGTATAATGTACCAGACCTAGAGGTGACAGGCTGTACTGTGTATAATGTGCCAGACCTAGAGGTGACAGGCTGTACGTGGTAATAATGTACCAGACCTAGAGTGACAGGCTGTACTGTGTATAATTTAACCAGACTAGAGGTGACAGGCTTTACTGTGTATAATGTCCAGACCTAGAGGTGACAGGCTGTACTGTGTATAATGTGCCAGACCTAGAGGTGACAGGCTGTACTGTGTATAATGTGCCAGACCTAGAGGTGACAGGCTGTACTGTGTATAATGTACCAGACCTAGAGGTGACAGGCTGTACTGTGTATAATGTCCCAGACCTAGAGGTGACAGGCTGTACTGTGTATAATGTGCCAGACCTAGAGGTGACAGGCTGTACTGTGTATAATGTACCAGACCTAGAGGTGACAGCTGTACTGTGTTAATGTGCCAGACCTAGAGGTGACAGGCTGTACTGTGTATAATGTGCCAGACCTAGAGGTGACAGGCTGTACTGTGTATAATGTGCCGACTAGAGGTGACAGGCTGTACTGTGTATAATGTGCCAGTCCTAGAGGTGACAGGCTGTACTGTGTATAATGTGCCAGACCTAGAGGTGACAGGCTGTACTGTGTATAATGTGCCAGACCTAGAGGTGACAGGCTGTACTGTGTATAATGTACCAGACCTAGAGGTGACAAGCTGTATAATGTACCAGACCTAGAGGTGACAGGCTGTACTGTGTATAATGTACCAGAGCTAGAGGTCACAGGCTGTACTGTGTATAATGTGCCAGACTAGAGGTGACAGGCTGTACTGTGTATAATGTCCAGACTAGAGGTGACAGGCTGTACTGTGTATAATGTACCAGACCTAGAGGTGACAGGCTGTACTGTGTATAATGTGCCAGACCTAGAGGTGCCAGGCTGTACTGTGTATATGTACAGACCTAGAGGTGACAGGCTGTACTGTGTATAATGTTCCAGACCTAGAGTGACAGGCTGTACTGTGTATAATGTACCTGACCTAGAGGTGACAGGCTGTAATGTGTATAATGTACCAGACCTAGAGGTGGACAGGGCTGTACTGTGTATAATGTGACAGACCTAGAGGTGACAGGCTGTACTGTGTATAATGTACCAGACCTAGAGGTGACCGGCTGTACTGTGTATAATGTGCCAGACCTAGAGGTGACAGGCTGTACTGTGTATAATGTAGCCAGACCTAGAGGTGACAGGCTGTACTGTGTATAATGTACCAGACCTAGAGGTGACAGGCTGTACTGTGGTATAATGTACCAGACCTAGAGGTGACAGGCTGTACTGTGTATAATGTGCCAGACCCTAGAGGTGACCAAGGCTGTACTGTGTATAATGTATCCAGACCCTAGAGGTGACCGGCTGTACTGATAGATATAATGTACCAGACCGAGAGGCTGACATGGCTTGTATATGTAGTATAATGAGGCCATGAGCCTTAGAGGTCGAATGGCTGTACATGGTGTATAATGTAGCCAGACCTAGAGGATGACAGGCTGTACCGGTGTATAATGTAACAGACCTAGAGGTGACAGGCTGTACTGGGGTATAATGAGCCAGACCTAGAGGTGACAGGGCTGTACTGTAGTATAATGATACCAGACCTAGAGTGACAGGCTATACTGTGTATAATGTATACCGACCTAGAGGTGACAGGCTGTACTGTGTATAATGTGCCAGACCTAGAGGTGACAGGCTGTAACTGTGTATAATGTACCAGACCTAGAGGTGACAGGCTGTACTGTGTATAATGTAGCCAGACCTAGAGGTGACAGGCTGTACTGTGTATAATGTACCAGACCTAGAGGTGACAGGCTATACTGTGTATAATGTACCAGACCTAGAGGTGACAGGCTGTACTGTGTATAATGTACCAGACCTAGAAGGTGACAAGCTGTACTGTGTATAATGTAGCCAGAGCTAGAGGTGACAGGCTGTACTGTATATAATGTACCAGACCTAGAGGTGACAGGCTATACTGTGTATAATGTACCAGACCTAGAGGTGACAGGCTGTACTGTGTATAATGTACCAGACCTAGAGGTGACAGACTGTACTGTGTATAATGTGCCAGAACCTAGAGGTGGACAGGCAGTACTGGAGTAATGTACCAGACCTAGAGGTGACAGGCTATACTGTGTATAATGTACCAGACCTAGAGGTGACAGGCTGTACTGTGTATAATGTACCAGACCTAGAGGTGACAGGTATGTGTAGCTGTGACTGTGTAAATGTACCAGACCTAGAGGTGACAGGCTGTACTGTGTATAATGTGCCAGACCTAGAGGTGACAGGCTGTACTGTGTATAATGTACCAGACCTAGAGGTGACAGGCTGTACTGTGTATAATGTACCAGACCTAGATGACAGGCTATACTGGTATAATGTGCCAGACCTAGAGGTGACAGGCTGTACTGTGTATAATGTACCAGACCTAGAGGTGACAGGCTGTACTGTGTATAATGTGCCAGACCTAGAGGTGACAGGCTGTACTGTGTATAATGTACCAGACCTAGAGGTGACAGGCTGTACTGTGTATAATGTGCCAGACCTAGAGGTGACAGGCTGTACTGTGTATAATGTGCCAGACCTAGAGGTGACAGGCTGTACTGTGTATAATGTACCAGACCTAGAGGTGACAGGCTGTACTGTGTATAATGTGCCAGACCTAGAGGTGACAGGCTGTACTGTGTATAATGTACCAGACCTAGAGGTGACAGGCTATACTGTGTATAATGTACCAGACCTAGAGGTGACAGGCTGTACTGTGTATAATGTACCAGACCTAGAGGTGACAGGCTATACTGTGTATAATGTACCAGACCTAGAGGTGACAGGCTGTACTGTGTATAATGTGCCAGACCTAGAGGTGACAGGCTGTACTGTGTATAATGTACCAGACCTAGAGGTGACAGGCTGTACTGTGTATAATGTACCAGACCTAGAGGTGACAGGCTGTACTGTGTATAATGTACCAGACCTAGAGGTGACAGGCTGTACTGTGTATAATGTACCAGACCTAGAGGTGACAGGCTGTACTGTGTATAATGTACCAGACTAGAGGTGACAGGCTGTACTGTGTATAATGTACCAGACCTAGAGGTGACAGGCTGTACTGTGTATATAATGTACCAGACCTAGAGGTGACAGCTGTACTGTGTATAATGTGCCAGACCTAGAGGTGACAGGCTGTACTGTGTATAATGTACCAGACCTAGAGGTGACAGGCTGTACTGTGTATAATGTGCCAGACCTAGAGGTGACAGGCTGTACTGTGTATAATGTGCCAGACCTAGAGGTGACAGGCTGTACTGTGTATAATGTGCCAGACCTAGAGGTGACAGGCTGTACTGTGTATAATGTACCAGACCTAGAGGTGACAGGCTGTACTGTGTATAATGTACCAGACCTAGAGGTGACAGGCTGTACTGTGTATAATGTGCCAGACCTAGAGGTGACAGGCTGTACTGTGTATAATGTACCAGACCTAGAGGTGACAGGCTGTATAATGTACCAGACCTAGAGGTGACAGGCTGTACTGTGTATAATGTACCAGACCTAGAGGTGACAGGCTGTACTGTGTATAATGTACCAGACCTAGAGGTGACAGGCTGTACTGTGTATAATGTACCAGACCTAGAGGTGACAGGCTGTACTGTGTATAATGTACCAGACCTAGAGGTGACAGGCTGTACTGTGTATAATGTACCAGACCTAGGTGACAGGCTGTACTGTGTATAATGTACCAGACCTAGAAGTGACAGGCTGTACTGTGTATAATGTACCAGACCTAGAGGTGACAGGCTGTACTGTGTATAATGTACCAGACCTAGAGGTGACAGGCTGTACTGTGTATAATGTACCAGACCTAGAGGTGACAGGCTGTACTGTGTATAATGTGCCAGACCTAGAGGTGACAGGCTGTACTGTGTATAATGTCCAGACCTAGAGGTGACAGGCTGTACTGTGTATAATGTGCCAGACCTAGAGGTGACAGGCTGTACTGTGTATAATGTACCAGACCTAGAGGTGACAGGCTGTACTGTGTATAATGTACCAGACCTAGAGGTGACAGGCTATACTGTGTATAATGTACCAGACCTAGAGGTGACAGGCTGTACTGTGTATAATGTGCCAGACCTAGAGGTGACAGGCTGTACTGTGTATAATGTACCAGACCTAGAGGTGACAGGCTGTACTGTGTATAATGTACCAGACCTAGAGGTGACAGGCTGTACTGTGTATAATGTGCCAGACCTAGAGGTGACAGGCTGTACTGTGTATAATGTACCAGACCTAGAGGTGACAGGCTGTACTGTGTATAATGTGCCAGACCTAGAGGTGACAGGCTGTACTGTGTATAATGTACCAGACCTAGAGGTGACAGGCTGTACTGTGTATAATGTGCCAGGCTGTACTGTGTATAATGTGCCAGACCTAGAGGTGACAGGCTGTACTGTGTATAATGTACCAGACCTAGAGGTGACAGGCTGTACTGTGTATAATGTACCAGACCTAGAGGTGACAGGCTGTACTGTGTATAATGTACCAGACCTAGAGGTGACAGGCTGTACTGTGTATAATGTGCCAGACCTAGAGGTGACAGGCTGTACTGTGTATAATGTACCAGACCTAGAGGTGACAGGCTGTACTGTGTATAATGTACCAGACCTAGAGGTGACAGGCTGTACTGTGTATAATGTACCAGACCTAGAGGTGACAGGCTACTGTGTATAATGTACCAGACCTAGAGGTGACAGGCTGTACTGTGTATAATGTACCAGACCTAGAGGTGACAGGCTGTACTGTGTATAATGTACCAGACCTAGAGTGACAGGCTGTACTGTGTATAATGTACCAGACCTAGAGGTGACAGGCTGTACTGTGTATAATGTACCAGACCTAGAGGTGACAGGCTGTACTGTGTATAATGTGCCAGACCTAGAGGTGACAGGCTGTACTGTGTATAATGTTCCAGACCTAGAGCTGACAGGCTGTACTGTGTATAATGTACCAGACCTAGAGGTGACAGGCTGTACTGTGTATAATGTACCAGACCTAGAGGTGACAGGCTGTACTGTGTATAATGTACCAGACCTAGAGGTGACAGGCTGTACTGTGTATAATGTACCAGACCTAGAGGTGACAGGCTGTACGTGTATAATGTACCAGACCTAGAGGTGACAGGCTGTACTGTGTATAATGTACCAGACTAGAGGTGACAGGCTGTACTGTGTATAATGTACCAGACCTAGAGGTGACAGGCTGTACTGTGTATAATGTGCCAGACCTAGAGGTGACAGGCTGTACTGTGTATAATGTACCAGACCTAGAGGTGACAGGCTGTACTGTGTATAATGTGCCAGACCTAGAGGTGACAGGCTGTACTGTGTATAATGTGCCAGACCTAGAGGTGACAGGCTGTACTGTGTATAATGTGCCAGACCTAGAGGTGACAGGCTGTACTGTGTATAATGTACCAGACCTAGAGGTGACAGGCTGTACTGTGTATAATGTACCAGACCTAGAGGTGACAGGCTGTACTGTGTATAATGTACCAGACCTAGAGGTGACAGGCTGTACTGTGTATAATGTACCAGACCTAGAGGTGACAGGCTGTACTGTGTATAATGTACCAGACCTAGAGGTGACAGGCTGTACTGTGTATAATGTACCAGACCTAGAGGTGACAGGCTGTACTGTGTATAATGTACCAGACCTAGAGGTGACAGGCTGTACTGTGTATAATGTACCAGACCTAGAGGTGACAGGCTGTACTGTGTATAATGTACCAGACCTAGAGGTGACAGGCTGTACTGTGTATAATGTACCAGACCTAGAGGTGACAGGCTGTACTGTGTATAATGTACCAGACCTAGAGGTGACAGGCTGTACTGTGTATAATGTGCCAGACTAGAGGTGACAGGCTGTACTGTGTATAATGTACCAGACCTAGAGGTGACAGGCTGTACTGTGTATAATGTACCAGACCTAGAGGTGACAGGCTGTACTGTGTATAATGTACCAGACCTAGAGGTGACAGACTGTACTGTGTATAATGTACCAGACCTAGAAGTGACAGACTATACTGTGTATAATGTACCAGACCTAGAGGTGACAGACTGTACTGTGTATAATGTACCAGACCTAGAGGTGACAGGCTGTACTGTGTATAATGTACCAGACCTAGAGGTGACAGGCTGTACTGTGTATAATGTGCCAGACCTAGAGGTGACAGGCTGTACTGTGTATAATGTGCCAGACCTAGAGGTGACAGGCTGTACTGTGTATAATGTGCCAGACCTAGAGGTGACAGGCTGTACTGTGTATAATGTACCAGACCTAGAGGTGACAGGCTGTACTGTGTATAATGTACCAGACCTAGAGGTGACAGGCTGTACTGTGTATAATGTACCAGACCTAGAGGTGACAGGCTGTACTGTGTATAATGTACCAGACCTAGAGGTGACAGGCTGTACTGTGTATAATGTACCAGACCTAGAGGTGACAGGCTGTACTGTGTATAATGTACCAGACCTAGAGGTGACAGGCTATACTGTGTATAATGTACCAGACCTAGAGGTGACAGGCTGTACTGTGTATAATGTGCCAGACCTAGAGGTGACAGGCTGTACTGTGTATAATGTACCAGACCTAGAGGTGACAGGCTGTACTGTGTATAATGTACCAGACCTAGAGGTGACAGGCTGTACTGTGTATAATGTACCAGACCTAGAGGTGACAGGCTGTACTGTGTATAATGTACCAGACCTAGAGGTGACAGGCTGTACTGTGTATAATGTACCAGACCTAGAGGTGACAGGCTGTACTGTGTATAATGTACCAGACCTAGAGGTGACAGGCTGTACTGTGTATAATGTACCAGACCTAGAGGTGACAGGCTGTACTGTGTATAATGTACCAACCTAGAGGTGACAGGCTGTACTGTGTATAATGTACCAGACCTAGAGGTGACAGGCTGTACTGTGTATAATGTACCAGACCTAGAGGTGACAGGCTGTACTGTGTATAATGTACCAGACCTAGAGGTGACAGGCTGTACTGTGTATAATGTACCAGACCTAGAGGTGACAGGCTGTACTGTGTATAATGTACCAGACCTAGAGGTGACAGTCTACTGTGTATAATGTACCAGACCTAGAGGTGACAGGCTGTACTGTGTATAATGTACCAGACCTAGAGGTGACAGGCTGTACTGTGTATAATGTACCAGACCTAGAGGTGACAGGCTGTACTGTGTATAATGTGCCAGACCTAGAGGTGACAGGCTGTACTGTGTATAATGTGCCAGACCTAGAGGTGACAGGCTGTACTGTGTATAATGTGCCAGGCTATACTGTGTATAATGTACCAGACCTAGAGGTGACAGGCTGTACTGTGTATAATGTACCAGACCTAGAGGTGACAGGCTGTACTGTGTATAATGTACCAGACCTAGAGGTGACAGGCTGTACTGTGTATAATGTGCCAGACCTAGAGGTGACAGGCTGTACTGTGTATAATGTGCCAGACCTAGAGGTGACAGGCTGTACTGTGTATAATGTACCAGACCTAGAGGTGACAGGCTGTACTGTGTATAATGTACCAGACCTAGAGGTGACAGGCTGTACTGTGTATAATGTGCAGACCTAGAGGTGACAGGCTGTACTGTGTATAATGTGCAGACCTAGAGGTGACAGGCTGTACTGTGTATAATGTGCCAAACCTAGAGGTGACAGGCTGTACTGTGTATAATGTGCCAGACCTAGAGGTGACAGGCTGTACTGTGTATAATGTGCCAGTAGTAGAGGTGACAGGCTGTACTGTGTATAATGTGCCAGACCTAGAGGTGACAGGCTGTACTGTGTATAATGTGCCAGACCTAGAGGTGACAGGCTGTACTGTGTATAATGTGCCAGACCTAGAGGTGACAGGCTGTACTGTGTATAATGTGCCAGACCTAGAGGTGACAGGCTGTACTGTGTATAATGTACCAGACCTAGAGGTGACAGGCTGTACTGTGTATAATGTACCAGACCTAGAGGTGACAGGCTGTACTGTGTATAATGTGCCAGACCTAGAGGTGACAGCTGTACTGTGTATAATGTACCAGACCTAGAGGTGACAGGCTGTACTGTGTATAATGTACCAGACCTAGAGGTGACAGGCTGTACTGTGTATAATGTGCCAGACCTAGAGGTGACAGACTGTACTGTGTATAATGTACCAGACCTAGAGGTGACAGGCTGTACGGTGTATAATGTACCAGACCTAGAGGTGACAGGCTGTACTGTGTATAATGTACCAGACCTAGAGGTGACGGCTGTACTGTGTATAATGTACCAGACCTAGAGGTGACAGGCTGTACTGTGTATAATGTACCAGACCTAGAGGTGGACAGGCTGTACTGTGTATAATGTGCCAGACCTAGAGGTGACAGGCTGTACTGTGTATAATGTACCAGACCTAGAGGTGACAGGCTGTACTGTGTATAATGTACCAGACCTAGAGGTGACAGGCTGTACTGTGTATAATGTACCAGACCTAGAGGTGACAGGCTGTACGTGTATAATGTACCAGACCTAAGGTGACAGGCTAGTACTGTGTATAATGTACCAGACCTAGGGTGACAGGCTGTACTGTGTATAATGTACCAGACCTAGAGGTGACAGGCTGTACTGTGTATAATGTACCAGACCTAGAGGTGACAGGCTATACTGTGTATAATGTACCAGACCTAGAGGTGACAGGCTGTACTGTGTATAATGTACCAGACCTAGAGGTGACAGGCTGTACTGTGTATAATGTACCAGACCTAGAGGTGACAGGCTGTACTGTGTATAACCAGACCTAGAGGTGACAGGCTGTACTGTGTATAATGTACCAGACCTAGAGGTGACAGGCTGTACTGTGTATAATGTACCAGACCTAGAGGTGACAGGCTGTACTGTGTATAATGTACCAGACCTAGAGGTGACAGGCTGTACTGTGTATAATGTACCAGACCTAGAGGTGACAGGCTATACTGTGTATAATGTACCAGCCTAGAGGTGACAGGCTGTACTGTGTATAATGTACCAGACCTAGAGGTGACAGGCTGTACTGTGTATAATGTACCAGACCTAGAGGTGACAGGCTGTACTGTGTATAATGTACCAGACCTAGAGGTGACAGGCTGTACGTGTATAATGTACCAGACCTAGAGGTGACAGGCTGTACTGTGTATAATGTGCCAGACCTAGAGGTGACAGGCTGTACTGTGTATAATGTGCCAGACCTAGAGGTGACAGGCTGTACTGTGTATAATGTACCAGACCTAGAGGTGACAGGCTATACTGTGTATAATGTACCAGACCTAGAGGTGACAGGCTGTACTGTGTATAATGTACCAGACCTAGAGGTGACAGGCTGTACTGTGTAATGTGCCAGACCTAGAGGTGACAGGCTGTACTGTGTATAATGTACCAGACCTAGAGGTGACAGGCTGTACTGTGTATAATGTACCAGACCTAGAGGTGACAGGCTGTACTGTGTATAATGTACCAGACCTAGAGGTGACAGGCTGTACTGTGTATAATGTGCCAGACCTAGAGGTGACAGGCTGTACTGTGTAAATGTGCCAGACCTAGAGGTGACAGGCTGTACTGTGTATAATGTACCAGACCTAGAGGTGACAGGCTGTACTGTGTATAATGTACCAGACCTAGAGGTGACAGGCTGTACTGTGTATAATGTGCCAGGCTATACTGTGTATAATGTACCAGACCTAGAGGTGACAGGCTGTACTGTGTATAATGTACCAGACCTAGAGGTGACAGGCTGTACTGTGTATAATGTACCAGACCTAGAGGTGACAGGCTGTACTGTGTATAATGTACCAGACCTAGTACAGGCTGTACTGTGTATAAGTGCCAGACCTAGAGGTGACAGGCTGTACTGTGTATAATGTACCAGACCTAGAGGTGACAGGCTGTACTGTGTATAATGTGCCAGACCTAGAGGTGACAGGCTGTACTGTGTATAATGTACCAGACCTAGAGGTGACAGGCTGTACTGTGCATAATGTGCCAGACCTAGAGGTGACAGGCGTACTGTGTATAATGTACCAGACCTAGAGGTGACAGGCTGTACTTGTATAATGTACCAGACCTAGAGGTGACAGGCTGTACTGTGTATAATGTACCAGACCTAGAGTGACAGGCTGTACTGTGTATAATGTACCAGACCTAGAGGTGACAGGCTGTACTGTGTATAATGTACCAGACCTAGAGGTGACAGGCTGTACTGTATAATGTACCAGACCTAGAGGTGACAGACTGTACTGTGTATAATGTGACAGACCTAGAGGTGACAGGCTGTACTGTGTATAATGTACCAGACCTAGAGGTGACAGGCTACTGTGTATAATGTACCAGACCTAGAGGTGACAGGCTGTACTGTGTATAATGTGCCAGACTAGAGGTGACAGGCTGTACTGTGTATAATGTGCCAGAATAGAGGTGACAGGCTGTACTGTGTATAATGTACCAGACCTAGAGGTGACAGCTGTACTGTGTATAATGTACCAGACCTAGAGGTGACAGGCTATACTGTGTATAATGTACCAGACCTAGAGGTGACAGGCTATACTGTGTATAATGTACCAGACCTAGAGGTGACAGGCTGTACTGTGTATAATGTACCAGACCTAGAGGTGACAGGCTGTACTGTGTATAATGTACCAGACCTAGAGGTGACAGGCTGTACTGTGTATAATGTACCAGACCTAGAGGTGACAGGCTGTACTGTGTATAATGTACCAGACCTAGAGGTGACAGGCTGTACTGTGTATAATGTACCAGACCTAGAGGTGACAGGCTGTACTGTGTATAATGTACCAGACCTAGAGGTGACAGGCTGTACTGTGTATAATGTGCCAGACCTAGAGGTGACAGGCTGTACTGTGTATAATGTGCCAGAGCTAGAGGTGACAGGCTGTACTGTGTATAATGTACCAGACCTAGAGGTGACAGGCTATACTGTGTATAATGTACCAGACCTAGAGGTGACAGGCTGTACTGTGTATAATGTGCCAGACCTAGAGGTGACAGGCTGTACTGTGTATAATGTACCAGACCTAGAGGTGACAGGCTATACTGTGTATAATGTACCAGACCTAGAGTGACAGGCTGTACTGTGTATAATGTACCAGACCTAGAGGTGACAGACTGTACTGTGTATAATGTGCCAGACCTAGAGGTGACAGGCTGTACTGTGTATAATGTACCAGACCTAGAGGTGACAGGCTGTACTGTGTATAATGTACCAGACTAGAGTGACAGGCTGTACTGTGTATAATGTACCAGACCTAGAGGTGACAGGCTGTACTGTGTATAATGTACCAGACCTAGAGGTGACAGTCTGTACTGTGTATAATGTGCCATACCTAGAGGTGACAGGCTGTACTGTGTATAATGTACCAGACCTAGAGGTGACAGGCTGTACTGTGTATAATGTACCAGACCTAGAGGTGACAGGCTGTACTGTGTATAATGTGCCAGACCTAGAGGTGACAGACTGTACTGTGTATAATGTACCAGACCTAGAGGTTGACAGCTGTACTGTGTATAATGTGACCAGACCTAGAGGTGACAGGCTGTACTGTGTATAATGTCCAGACCTAGAGGTGACAGGCTGTACTGTGTATAATGTACCAACCTAGAGTGACAGGCTGTACTGTTATAAGTGCCAGACCTAGAGGTGACAGGCTGTACTGTGTATAATGTACCAGACCTAGAGGTGACAGGCTGTACTGTGTATAATGTACCAGGCTATACTGTGTATAATGTACCAGACCTAGAGGTGACAGGCTGTACTGTGTATAATGTACCAGACCTAGAGGTGACAGGCTGTACTGTGTATAATGTGCCAGACCTAGAGGTGACAGGCTGTATAATGTACCAGACCTAGAGGTGACAGGCTGTACTGTGTATAATGTACCAGACCTAGAGGTGACAGACTATACTGTGTATAATGTACCAGACCTAGAGGTGACAGACTATACTGTGTATAATGTACCAGACCTAGAGGTGACAGACTATACTGTGTATAATGTACCAGACCTAGAGGTGACAGGCTGTACTGTGTATAATGTACCAGACCTAGAGGTGACAGGCTGTACTGTGTATAATGTACCAGGCTATACTGTGTATAATGTACCAGACCTAGAGGTGACAGGCTGTACTGTGTATAATGTACCAGACCTAGAGGTGACAGGCTGTACTGTGTATAATGCCAGACCTAGAGGACAGGCTGTATAATGTACCAGACCTAGAGGTGACAGGCTGTACGTGTATAATGTACCAGACCTAGAGGTGACAGGCTACGTGTATAATGTACCAGACCTAGAGGTGACAGGCTTACTGTGATAATGTGCCAGACCTAGAGGTGACAGGCTGTACTGTGTATAATGTACCAGACCTAGAGGTGACAGGCTGTACTGTGTATAATGTACCAGACCTAGAGGTGACAGGCTGTATAATGTACCAGACCTAGAGGTGACAGGCTGTACTGTGTATAATGACCAGACCTAGAGTGACAGGCTGTACTGTGTATAATGTACCAGACCTAGAGGTGACAGGCTGTACTGTGTATAATGTACCAGACCTAGAGGTGACAGGCTGTACTGTGTATAATGTACCAGACCTAGAGGTGACAGGCTGTACTGTGTATAATGTGCCAGACCTAGAGGTGACAGGCTGTACTGTGTATAATGTACCAGACCTAGAGGTGACAGGCTGTACTGTGTATAATGTACCAGACCTAGAGGTGACAGGCTGTACTGTGTATAATGTGCCAGACCTAGAGGTGACAGGCTGTACTGTGTATAATGTACCAGACCTAGAGTGACAGGCTGTACTGTGTATAATGTACCAGACCTAGAGGTGACAGGCTGTACTGTGTATAATGTACCAGACCTAGAGGTGACAGCTATACTGTGTATAATGTACCAGACCTAGAGGTGACAGGCTGTACTGTGTAATGTACCAGACCTAGAGGTGACAGGCTACTGTGTATAATGTACCAGACCTAGAGGTGACAGGCTGTACTGTGTATAATGTACCAGACCTAGAGGTGACAGGCTGTACTGTGTATAATGTACCAGACCTAGAGGTGACAGTCTGTACTGTGTATAATGTACCAGACCTAGAGGTGACAGGCTGTACTGTGTATAATGTACCAGACCTAGAGGTGACAGGCTGTACTGTGTATAATGTGCCAACCTAGAGGTGACAGGCTGTACTGTGTATAATGTGCCAGACCTAGAGGTGACAGGCTGTACTGTGTATAATGTACCAGACCTAGAGGTGACAGGCTATACTGTGTATAATGTACCAGACCTAGAGGTGACAGGCTGTACTGTGATAATGTACCAGACCTAGAGGTGACAGGCTGTACTGTGTATAATGTGCCAGACCTAGAGGTGACACAGGCTGTACTGTGTATAATGTACCAGACCTAGAGGTGACAGCTGTACTGTGTATAATGTACCAGACCTAGAGGTGACAGCTGTACTGTGTATAATGTACCAGACCTAGAGGTGACAGGCTGTACTGTGTATAATGTGCCAGACCTAGAGGTGACAGGCTGTACTGTGTATAAAGTGCCAGACCTAAGGTGACAGGCTGTACTGTTATAATGTACCAGACCTAGAGGTGACAGGCTGTACTGTGTATAATGTACCAGACCTAGGGTGACAGGCTGTACTGTGTATAATGTGCCAGACCTAGAGGTGACAGGCTGTACTGTGTATAATGTGCCAGACCTAGAGGTGACAGGCTGTACTAGTGTATAATGTGCCAGACCTAGAGGTGACAGGCTGTACTGTGTATAATGTGCCAGACCTAGAGGTGACAGGCTGTACTGTGTATAATGTACCAGACCTAGAGGTACAGGCTGTACTGTGTATAATGTACCAGACCTAGAGGTGACAGGTACTGTGTATAATGTGCCAACCTAGTGACAGTCTGTACTGTGTATAATGTTCCAGACCTAGAGGTGACAGGCTGTACTGTGTATAATGTACCAGACCTAGAGGTGACAGGCTGTACTGTGCATAATGTACCAGACATAGACAGGTGACCCGGCTAGTACTGTAGTCTATAATGTGCCAGACCTAGAGGTGACAGGCTGTACTGTGTATAATGTACCAGACCTAGAGGTGACAGGCTAGTACTGTGTATAATGTACCAGACTAGAGGTGACAGGCTGTACTGTGTATAATGTCCAGACCTAGAGGTGACAGGCTGTACTGTGTCTAATGTACCAGACCTCGAGGTGACAGGGCTGTATGTGTATACTGTGCCGACCAGAGGTGACAGGCTGTACTGTGTATAATGTGCCAGACCTAGAGGTGACAGGCTGTATGTGTATAATGTGCCAGACCTAGAGGTGACAGGCTGTATGTGTATAATGTCTCCAGACCTAGAGGTGACAGGCTATACTGTGTATAATGTACCAGACCTAGAGGTGGACAGGCTGTACTGTGTATAATGTACCAGACCTAGAGGTGACAGGCTGTACTGTGTATAATGTACCAGACTAGAGGTGACAGGTGTACTGTGTATAATGTACCAGACCTAGAGGTGACAGGCTGTACTGTGTATAATGTGACAGACCTAGAGGTGACAGGCTATACTGTGTATAATGTGCCAGACCTAGAGTGACAGGCTATACTGTGTATAATGTACCAAACCTAGAGGTGACAGCTGTACTGTGTATAATGTACCAGACCTAGAGGTGACAGGCTGTACTGTGTATAATGTACCAGACCTAGATGTGACAGGCTGTACTGTGTATAATGTACCAGACCTATAGGTGACAGGCTGTACTGTGTATAATGTGACAGACCTAAGTGACAGGCTGTACAGTGTATAATGTACCAGACCTAGAGGTGACAGGCTGTACTGTGTATAATTACCAGACCCTAGAGGTGACAGGCTGTACTGTGTATAATGTGCCAGACCTAGAGGTGACAGGCTGTAACTGTGTATAATGTGCCAGAGCTAGAGGGACAGGCTGTACTGTGTATAATGTACCAGACCTAGAGGTGACAGGCTATAACTGTGTATAATGTACCAGACCTAGAGGTGACAAGCTGTACTGTGTATAATGTGCCAGACTAGAGGTGACAGGCTACTGTGTATAATGTACCAGACCTAGAGGTGACAGGCTATACTGTGTATAATGTACCAGACCTAGAGTGACAGGCTGTACTGTGTATAATGTACCAGACCTAGAGTGACAGACTGTACTGTGTATAATGTGCCAGAACCTAGAGGTGACAGGCTGTACTGTGTAATAATGTACCAGACCTAGAGGTGACAGGCTGTACTGTGTATAATGTACCAGAGCTAGAGGTGACAGGCTGTACTGTGTATAATGTACCAGAGCTAGAGGTGACAGGCTGTACTGTGTATAATGTACCAGACCTAGAGGTGACAGGCTGTACTGTGTATAATGTGCAACCTAGAGGTGACAGGCTGTACTGTGTATAATGTACCAGACCTAGAGGTGACAGGCTATACTGTGTATAATGTACCAGACCTAGAGGTGACAGGCTATACTGTGTATAATGTACCAACCTAGAGGTGACAGACTGTACTGTGTATAATTACCAGACCTAAGGTGACAGGCTGTACTGTGTATAATGTGACAGACCTAGAGGTGACAGGCTGTACTGTATAATGTACCAGACCTAGAGTGACAGGCTGTACTGTGTATAATGTACCAGACCTAGAGTGACAGGCTGTACTGTGTAATAATGTGCCAGACCTAGAGAGTGACAGGCTGTACTGTGTATAATGTACCAGACCTAGAGGTGACAGGCTGTACTGTGTAATAATGTACCAAGGCTAATACTGTTGTATAATGTACCAGACCTAGAGGTGACAGGCTGTACTGTGTATAATTACCAGACCTAAGGTGACAGGCTGTACTGTGTATAATTGCCAGACCTAGAGGTGACAGGCTGTATAAATGTCCAGACCTAGAGGTGACAGGCTGTACTGTGTATAATGTACCAGACCTAGAGGTGACAGACTATACTGTGTATAATGTACCAGACCTAGAGGTGACAGACTATACTGTGTATAATGTACCAGACCTAGAGGTGACAGACTATACTGTGTATAATGTACCAGACCTAGAGGTGACAGGCTGTACTGTGTATAATGTACCAGACCTAGAGGTGACAGGCTGTACTGTGTATAATGTACCAGGCTATACTGTGTATAATGTACCAGACCTAGAGGTGACAGGCTGTACTGTGTATAATGTACCAGACCTAGAGGTGACAGGCTGTACTGTGTATAATGTGCCAGACCTAGAGGTGACAGGCTGTATAATGTACCAGACCTAGAGGTGACAGGCTGTACTGTGTATAATGTACCAGACCTAGAGGTGACAGACTATACTGTGTATAATGTACCAGACCTAGAGGTGACAGGCTATACTGTGTATAATGTGCCAGACCTAGAGGTGACAGGCTGTACTGTGTATAATGTACCAGACCTAGAGGTGACAGGCTGTACTGTGTATCATGTACCAGACCTAGAGGTGACAGGCTGTATAATGTACCAGACCTAGAGGTGACAGGCTGTACTGTGTATAATGTACCAGACCTAGAGGTGACAGGCTGTACTGTGTATAATGTACCAGACCTAGAGTGACAGCAGTACTGTGTATAATGTACCAGACCTAGAGGTGACAGCTGTACTGTGTATAAGTACCAGACCTAGAGGTGACAGGCTGTACTGTGTTATAATGTGACCAGACCTAGAGGTGACAGGCTGTACTGTGTATAATGTGCCAGACCTAGAGGTGACAGCTGTACTGTGTATAAGTACCAGACCTAGAGGTGACAGGCTATACTGTTATAATGTACCAGACCTAGAGGTGACAGGCTGTACTGTGTATAATGTGCCAACCTAGAGGTGACAGGCTGTACTGTTATAATGTACCAGACCTAGAGGTGACAGCTGTACTGTGTATAATGTGCCAGACCTAGAGGTGACAGGCTGTACTGTGTATAATGTACCAGACCTAGAGTGACAGGCTGTACTGTGTAAATGTGCCAGACCTAGAGGTGACAGGCTGTACTGTGTATAATTGTCAGACCTAGAGGTGACAGGCAGTACTGTGTATAATGTACCAGACCTAGAGGTGACAGGCTGTACTGTGCATAATGTGCCAGACCTAGAGGTGACAGGCTGTACTGTGCATAATGTGCCAGACCTAGAGGTGACAGCTGTACTGTGTATAATGTACCAGACCTAGAGGTGACAGGCCTGTACTGTGTATAATGTACCAGACCTAGAGGTGACAGGCTGTACTGTGTATAATTACCAGACCTAGAGGTGACAGGCTGTACTGTGTATAATGTACCAGACCTAGAGGTGACAGGCTGAACTGTGTATAATGTACCAGACCTAGAGGTGACTAGGCTGTACTGTGTATAATGTACCAGACCTAGAGGTGACAGGCTGTACTGTGTATAATGTGCCAGACCTAGAGGTGACAGGCTGTACTGTGTATAATGTGCCAGACCTAGGAGGTGACAGGCTGTACTGTGTATAATGTGCCAGACCTAGAGGTGACAGGCTGTACTGTGTATAATGTACCAGACCTAGAGGTGACAGCTGTACTGTGTATAATGTACCAGACCTAGAGGTGACAGGCTGTACTGTGTATAATGTACCAGACTAGAGGTGACAGGCTGTACTGTGTTATAATGTACCAGACCTAGAGTGACAGGGCTGTACTGTGTATATGTACCAGACCTAGAGGTGACAGGCTGTACTGTGTATAATGTGCCAGACCTAGAGGTGACAGGCTGTACTGTGTATAATGTACCAGACCTAGAGGACAGGCTGTACTGTGTATAATGTACCAGACCTAGAGGTGACAGGCTGTACTGTGTATAATGTACCAGACCTAGAGGTGACAGGCTGTACTGTGTATAAATGTGCCAGACCTAGAGGTGACAGGCTGTACTGTGTATAATGTGCCAGACCTAAGCTGACAGGCTGTACTGTGTATAATGTACAGACCTAGAGGTGACAGGCTATACTGTGTATAATGTACCAGACCTAGAGGTGACAGGCTATACTGAGTATAATGTACCAACCTAGAGGTGACAGGCTGTACTGTGTATAATGTACCAGACCTAGAGGTGACAGGCTGTACTGTGTATAATGTGCCAGACCTAGAGGTGACAGGCTGTACTGTGTATAATGTACCAGACCTAGAGGTGACAGGCTGTACTGTGTAAATGTGACAGACCTAGAGGTGACAGGCTGTACTGTGTATAATGTGGCCAGACCTAGAGGTGACAGGCTGTACTGTGTATAATGTACCAGACCTAGAGGTGACAGGCTATACTGTGTATAATGTACCAGACCTAGAGGTGACAGACTGTACTGTGTATAATGTGCCAGACCTAGAGGTGACAGGCTGTACTGTGTATAATGTACCAGACCTAGAGGTGACAGGCTGTACTGTGTATAATGTGCCAGACTAGAGGAACAGGCTGTACTGTGTATAATGTGCCAGACCTAGAGGTGACAGGCTATACTGTGTATAATGAACCAGACCTAGAGGTGACAGGCTGTACTGTGTATAATGTGCCAGACCTAGAGGTGACAGGCTGTACTGTGTATAATGTACCAGACCTAGAGGTGACAGGCTGTACTGTGTATAAAGTGCCAGACCTAGAGGTTGACAGGCTGTACTGTGTATAATGTGCCACCTAGAGGTGACAGGCTATACTGTGTATAAATGTACCAGACCTAGAGGTGACAGGCTGTACTGTGTATAATGTACCAGACCTAGAGGTGACAAGCTGTAACTGTGT